>NC_091581.1:24346299-24363799 GCF_042767895.1 Penaeus vannamei
TTCAGAATAAAGTGTCTGCTCCCTGGATATCCGGTTTGCTTGCAAGACCCTTAGGCAAACCGACCCTTTGTCTGCCTGCCGGTTCAATGCCCTTTGAGTACAATGTTTGCACGGCCAACTCCGGTTTGGCTTAAACTGACAGAAGATTTGAGTTCTCGGGAGTAATTCTGGGATTTTTTTCTCTCCCCTTTTCACGCTTTCCCACCCTTCTATTTCTCCATTTCCATCTATTTCTCCATTTCCATCTATTTCTCCATTTTTCCCTCTATTTCTCGTTTTTATTAATATCTCATTTTCACCCATTTCTCGCTTTCCCCTCTATTTCTCATTCCCCCACCAATTTCTCGCTACCCCCCCCCCGCCTCTTTCTCACTCTCTGTCCACTTCCCATTCGCAGATAAGTCTTTGTATTTTCTCTCTTTCCCCTTTTCTTCAGCCAAGGGGTTATGTATCATGTATCGCGGGAACAATGACAGCAAAATCCCTTACTTCACTGAGCCTCTCTTTTCCAAGGGGAGTGGGCGGTGGTGGGACAGACCCTCGCTCGCTCGGGCTAAGACTCGCTATATCAAGGCCATGGCTACCTCTCTCTCTCTCTCGCTCTCTTTTGATCTCTCTCTTTCTGTCCCTCTCTCTCTCTTTCTTTCTCTCTCTCTCTCTCTCTCTCTCTCTCTCTCTCTCTCTCTCTCTCTCTCTCTCTCTCTCTCTCTCTCTCTCTCTCTCTCTCTCTCGCTCTCTCTCTCTCTCGCTCTCTCTCTTTCTGTCGCTGTCTTTCTCTCTTCCCTCTTTGTCTTTCTCGCTCTCTCTCTCTCTCTCTCTCTCTCTCTCTCTCTCTCTCTCTCTCTCTCTCTCTCGCTCTCCCTCTTTTTCTGTCTCTCTCTTTTGCTCGCTCTCTTTCGATCTCTCTCGATCTCTTGCTCTTTCTTTTATCTTTCCTTTTTATCTTCTTTGCTCTTCGCCCACTCTCTGTTTCTCTCTCTCATGTCATTCTCATAACCAATCGCTCGCTCACTTACTCGCTCACTCAATCATTAATTCATTTACTCACTCACCCATTCACTGTCTCATACATCTACACACACCCCTTCCCTCCTCACCCACTCACCCACCCACTTACCAACTAACCCACCCTCCCTCCCTCCCACACTCACCCATTCACACTCCTTCCCTCCCACACTCAGCCCCCCACCGACCCCCTCCCTCCCCTCCCTCCCTCCCACACTCACCCACACCCACCCACTTCCTCCCTCCCTCCCTCCCTCCCTCCCACACTCATCCCCGCACTGGCCCACCCCTCCCTCCCTCCCACATAACCCCCACCCCCACCCACCCACCATTAACCCCCCACCCCCACTTCCACCCTCCCTTATCCCCCACCCACCCACCCTCCCTTACCCCCACCCCACCAACCCACCCACCCTCCCTTATCCCTCCCCATCACCAACCCACCCACACTCAAAACGAAGCGCTGCCTCTGGTGACAGCGAACTCCATCGCGTGCCGGCGGTCGTCACGGGATTAGCGGACCTATAATATTCCACAATATACACCGCTTGCATAACACGTCAAGGCGGCGCCCCACCACCCCGACGCCGGCGCCCGCTGTCGGATGGGCGGTCGCGGTGCCTGGCATATTAGCATACCGTCCCGCTGCTGCACCACTTGCGATGCGACGCGGCTGCGAGGTATACTCACCTGGAAAGAGAGACGAAATTGATTAGCATCGGGAAAAATCTATTGCAAGTTGGGATGGAGTATCGTACATCAATATTAAGGCGGATATGGATTATATGTATATCATATACATAAATATAAATATAAATAAATAAATATATATATATATATATATATATATATATATATTATATATATATATATATATATATATATATATATATGTATATATGTATATATGTATATATGTATACATGGATGTATGTATATGTATATATATACTACATATATACATATATGTATATATATGTGTATATATATGTATATATGTATATGTATATGTATATGTATACACACACACACACACACACACACACACACACACACACACACACACACACACACACACACACACACACACACACACACACACACACACACACATATCTACATATCTATATATATACACATATATAAATATGTGTGTGTATACGTGTTTTGTATGCGTGTGTGCGTGTGTGTGTCCAATTAATTAATTTCGAGCTATTCTCAATACCATCGGCCGTTCACAGGAAGCCAAGGTTTAATTCACAACCGGCCTCTCAAATTTCTCGTCGACCCTTGGTATATTTCCCAAAAATCCGTCTCCTTCGCCGCTCATTTAGGAAAGCTAATAAACCTAAAAACCAAACACCCAAAAAAAAAACAATAATAAAAATAAAACAATAAAATAAATAAAAGCAAAAAAATTCATTCACTATTCACCCAAACCCAGATCTTTCGGGTCACACCAGCCGACCCTCCGCTGATACCACTCCAATACCACGCCATTCATACCACCACGGCTAATCAGGTGGTCGCCGGTGTTTGGTAGGGCGCCGGGGACTAACCCTAACATCAGGTAGAGTGCAATTTCACGCCCAAACAACGCTCTGCTTAATGCGTCGATTTTTCCCCCCCACTTTTTTTTTTTATTTGAGTCTGGGGTCGAGAAAGAAAATGGGAAAGCATATTTATGACTTTCTTCCTAATATAAATTCGCTTTTCTCTCCTATTTTCTTCTTCTTCCTTTCTTTATCTTCTCCTAATATAAATTCGCTTTTCTTTTATTTTCTTCTTCTTCTTCTTCTTCTTCCTTTCTTTATCTTCTTGAACGTATTTCCTCCCTTCAATTAATACCGTAAAATAGACTCCGCTAACAAACACACCGAGAATATAGATGGCGATGATCATTATATCATTTGCACTGGCATTGTTTGCTGTTGTCCTTCTATTCAAATTAACAATGGAAGTCAGATATAGGGTTAATCAGATTAGCGAATCATAATCCCCGGACTCATCAGGGTTGTTGGATCAAAGCTACACAATAAAGCAGCTCTTTCTGCGAACAAAACTCATCGTCATAATTGGAGAGAGAGAAATAAAGATAGAGGTGTGCTGTGTAAAAACGTATATATATATATATATATATATATATATATATATATATATATATATATATATATATATATATATATATATATATATACGTATACATACACACACATATATGTGTGTGTGTGTGTGTGTGTGTGTGTGTGTGTGTGTGTGTGTGTGTGTGTGTGTGTGTGTGTGTGTGTGTGTGTGTGTGTGTGTGTGTTTGTTTTTGTTTTTGTGTTTGTGTGTGTGTGTTGATCAAAATGATAACGATAATAATAGTAATAACAATAGCAATAACAATAACAACAATAATAACGATAATATCGATAATGATGATAATAGTAATAATAATTACAATAACAACTGTAATACTAATATTAGTAATAATGATAATACTGATGATGATGCTAAAAATAATAGCAATGATAATAGCAACAGAAGATTGTAAATAACGATAAGCAAACATTCACAAAATAACCGATAAGTAAACGGAGAGAGAGAGACAGAGAGAAAAAAAAAATGAACAAATTAAAAATCTTACCCGCGATCACACCATGAAAATGATGTTCTTTCGTAGCCTGAGCACACCTTCCCAAGACCTCACTTAGACTTTTAAATTAGGAAATATCCCAGTCTTTTTTCACTCTCTCTCTCTCTCTCTCTTTATTTCTTTCACTCTCTTTCTTTCTTTCTTTCTTTCTTTCTTTCTTTCTTTCTTTCTTTCTTTCTTTCTTTCTCTCTCTCTCTCTCTCTCTCTCTTTCACTCCCTCTCCCTCTCCCTCTCCCTCTCCCTCTCCCTCTCCCTCTCCATCTCCCTCTCCCTCTCCCTCTCCCTCTCCCTCTCTCCCTCCCTCCCTCCCTCTCTCTCTTTCTTTCTCGAGTACATGGGGAAGGTAGGGGGTAGGGGAGGGTGGGGGGAGCGGGGGGGGGGGGAGAGGTAGCCAATTTCAGGGCCTATAAAGGACGAATGAGAAGACCCTGCAACTCCTTCCTTTTTCAATTCTTTTTCTTGTTCTTTTTTATCATTACTGTTTTTTGTATTTTGGTTTGTTTGTTTGATGGGTTTGTTTATTGTATTTAGTGTGTCTGTTTGTCTTTTGTCTTCTTTTCTTTGTCTTTGTCTCTGTCTCTGTCTCTCTCTCTCTCTCTACATCCCCTTTTTTTCTCCCCCCCTCTTCCCATCACCATCTACCCCTCTTTTCTACCTCCTTTTTCCATCATTCCCTCTCGCTCTCTCCCTCTCCCTCTCCCTCACTTTTATCCCCTCTTCTCTCTCACTCTTCCTTCCCCCCCCCTTCTTCTCTTCCTCTTTATCCCCCTCTTCCCATTTCCATCAACCCCTCTTCCTACCTCCTTTATCCATCATTCGCTCTCTCCCTTTCCCTCACTTTTACCCCCGCTTCTCTCTCACTTTCCCCTTCCTCTCTCCGTATTCACAGATCAAAAGTTTCTCTCCATTTCATAATTGCACTGCAGCGATCTCATTAGGCCCAATCAATATATTTTCAAACTAATTAATAGATACGGTCCCATTTTCACCCTTAGATGAATACCCCCGTGTGTGCCCGTGCTTTCATCATCACCATTATCATCACAATGGCCATTATCATCACAATGGCCATTATCATCATCATTATCACGAACACTAATAAACTTGGATGCTGTATTTTTTGGTTCTCTCTTATCAGCTGATGCTACTGTTGTCGGCTTGTGGATGCTTGGCGCTTGTGTGTTATTGTTGTCTTTGTTGTGGTGGTTTTTGTTGTTGTTTTGTCTCTGTTGCATTTCTATGTTGCGAGGTTTGTTGTTGTGTTTGTTGTTCGCGTTTGGACTGGTGTTGTGAAAGCTACTTATTTCCATGTCTGTGTCATTATCTCTATCCCTCTATCTACCTCTATTGATCATCACCCTTACCCCCCATCCTCCTCCCATCGAATCCAAGCTCAATCATACCAAAATAATAAAAAAAATAAAATAAAAAAAAAAAAAAACGGATCCACACTCAAACATACCACCCCCCAAAAAAGTAATAATAAATAATAATAATTATTATTAAATGAATAAATAAAAATAAAACACTAAAAAATAAAAATTAACACAGAACCTACAAAGAAAGACAGAAAGAACACCACCCCTACCCGGCGTCAATCCCCCTCCCCCTTCACCCCCCCCACAAAAAAACAACCTTCAAAGAAAGCAAGAAAGGGGAACCCCCCCACCCCCCCGGCGCCTTCGAGTACCCCAAGACAACGCACAACACAGCAAGACGCTCGGTGCTAATGTATGCATAAGCTCAAGTCGATCGTAGGATTCTTAGGAGCTGTCTTGACGTCTACATTAGCTCGAGTTGATTAAAGAAGGGGATCTCGACGACGTGGGGGGGAAGTGGGGGGAAGAAGGGGGGTGATGATAGCGGAGGGGGGGTATGGTGTCGGCTGTCCTGGTGGTGTTGGGATGGTGTTCTTGTGTAAATGTGTATACATGGATGCATATCGTCGTGGGGGGGGGGGGGGGTATGGTGTTGGGATGGCGTTTCTGTGTAAATGTGTGTATACATGGTTAGATATAATTATCTGTATGTTTATCTCCCTAGTCAACGGTGTATAATTATGTATGTATAGTGTTTCCATACACACACACACACACACACACATACACACACCCACACACACACACACACACACACACACACACACAAACACACACCCATCCACCCACCCACACACACACAAACACCCACACACACACACACACAAACACCCACACACACACACACACACAGCTCCTACCCAATTGCGAAAGGGCCACGTACCCCCCACGACTGCAACCCATTGAAGGGAAAAGTGGGTCCGACGAGCCGCCCAAAAGGTGTAAAGAGAAGGGGGACGCGGGCGGGGGCGCTGAATCAGCCACCGGCCAGCCCTGTAGCGACCGGGGATGCTGGGCGGCCCTGCCAGGAGAGTGCTTGCGTCGTGGCACCGCCCGTTTTTTGCTTGTTCTTGTTTTCCTTGTTTCTCTTTTTATTCTTCTTCTTGTTCTTTGTTCCTTTTTCTTCTTTTTCTTCTTATTCTCCTCCTCCTCTTTCTTCTTGTTGTTGTTCTCCTCCTCCTCTTTCTTCTTCTTGTTGTTCTCCTCCTCCTCTTCCTTCTTCTTCTTGTTCTCTTTGTTCCTTTTTCTTCTTGTTCTCCTCCTCCTTCTTTCTTCTTGTTGTTTTTTGTTCTTGTTGTTGATTTTGTTCTTGTTCTTTTTCTTCTTGTTTACCTCCTACCCTTTCTCTTTCTTCTTTTTTCTGTTGTAGTTGTTTTTTATGTTATTCAATTTCGTTCAAATTCCTTCTACTTTTACTCGAACTCAAGATAATCCTTTCCAAGTTGCCCCCCCCCCCCCCCACGCTGAAAAATATTTTTGCGCCTCATTTTCTCCGAAATCCTTCATATTCTTATTCACTAGTGTATCTGCTGTAATTTTAAAAGCTCATAAATAAATAAATAAATAAATAAATAAATAAAATATATATATATATATATATATGTGTGTGTGTGTGTGTGTGTGTGTGTGTGTGTGTGTGTGTGTGTGTGTGTGTGTGTGTGTGTGTGTGTGTGTCTGTGTGTGTTTGTGTGTCCGAGCCTGAAGAGTAAATGTCAAGGTCAATTTTAAGTCTTCGTTACCGTTAACACAAGAACGAAGTTACAAAAAAAAAAGAAAAAGAGAGAAAGAAAAGAAGAAAAAACAAACAAACAGAAGACGTGCTAAGAATATACCCACGTGACGTGGAGCGAGACGCAGTTAAAGGATCTCTCAAAAGATGGCGCTGAATGGTATCCCGATGATTAGAAGCTGATTGGCGATTAGTATTCAGAATCAAGAATCCTGACTTCTCGGGAAAAAAAAAGACATCATTACGCACCAAAGAATAGAAAAGTTCGAAAAGAAAAGAAAAAAGAGAGAAAAAAAACTATCTGACAGGGATATTCGTGTCTAAAAAAATACGGCATCTGGCGCGTTATTCTAAATACGCGGAGATCTTGGAAACAATAAAACCTTACGAGAACATGAAAGTAAAAAAAAAGGTCAAAGCCACAAATGGTCAAAGGTCAAATGAGGGAAGAGAAATGTCCGCGTGGAGGGTGGCAGGCCAGACAATTTCCCTTTGAGAACAAAAGCACAGAGACGGAGAAGCATTAGGAATACAGACAAAAGAAAAGCCCCGAAATTGGAATTGTTTACACGAATGCAGACGGCTTCTATACATATATTTTTTAGAAAGGAGGAAGATAGAACATACGTAGCAAACCATCTGAATTGCAGTGATAAAAAGAAAAAGAAAAACAAACTATGAACCAGATAGACTGCGTATAATTTGATTTGAAAAATGTGTTACCAAATAAACAGGAAAACTGGAACACAGGACTGGAATTAAGAGACTACTACTTTGAGAAGGATGAGAGCTATTCTGTATATATAAAAAAAAGATAAACATATAAGCACAGTCATTAAACGCAAACACTGCATTTAGAACAAGTAACTCGCTGGAGTACCACAAGGACCGATCTCAGCACCACTCGTGTTTACAGTTCCGCCAACGATCCGGGTTGGAGCTTCGGCCCAAAAAAACATCTGGATTAGGCTCGCAAACGAAGAATTAATCAAAGAGGGAAGACACACGAGAATTCTGTTCCAAAGTAAACCAGAGCAAACTATTTCAAATATAACTGTGACTGGAATAGATTCAAAACCAATAAATGACACGTAGTTAGGCACAGTGGAGGGAAAAGCTGACTTCTTCATTAACCTTACTTAACCTTATTTCTATCCTCCTACCATTGAATACAAACCCATACACGCACACACACACGCACACACACACAAACACACACACACACACACGCACACACACACACACGAGAAAGGAAAACGTCCTGAGATATTTTTCTACCTGAGACGTGACACCAGAAGATCATATGAATGTCAAAGTTCAGAAGAAAAATGCTGTAGCGTCGCAGATTGTAAACACAGAAGCGACATTCACTCCTCGGACGAAGATACACCGAAGATAATCATCGCGGGTTTATCATAAGGCCTGGTCTACGTACGCTGCAGAGGTGTGAAGGAATGAAAGGGAAAGAAGAGGGGAGAGAGAGAGAGAGGGAGGAAGAGAGAGAGAGAGAGAGAGTGACGGGGAGAGAGAGAGAGAGAGAGAGAGAGAGAGAGAGAGAGAGAGAGAGAGAGAGAGAGAGAGAGAGAGAGAGAGAGAGAGAGAGAGAGAGAAAGAGAGAATGAAAAAGGGGAACGAAGACAAGAAGAAAGGGACAAAGAAATGTGGAAGAAAATGAGACATGCAACGGAGAAGGAAAGAAGAAAACGGGTTGATATGATTATGCTTTACATTTAGTTTTAAGGAACAATTAACTTACGCAAGGAAGACTTGGTCATTTTCAATAAAAGATGAACAAGAGGGAGCTGTAAAAGGTTCCCAATAAACGTGGTAGTAAGGATGCTTTGCAAATAGAATTACAGTTGCAAAACATCCTTACTGCGATGTGTCTATGTATGTATGTATGCATGTATGTATGTATGTATGTTTGTGTGTATATATATACACAAGTTTTTATGCACACACGCAAACACGCACACACACACGCACACACACACACACACACACACACACACACACACACACACACATACACACACACACACACACACACACACACACACACACACACACACACACACACACACGTAAACGTATACATGCACATAATGATCACATAATACACACATGTACACATATATACATACATATAATCACTATTAGCACTTCTATCGGCTGTGTCAGCATGGAAACAAAGGCAAGTGGTCCATAGTCCTTGTTTTTAACGGGAAAAGACACGAAAAAAGCATTATAATATTTGAACGTCTGGAAGGTGGGAAATCCTGGTCCCTTCATCGCCCTCCCCTTACCCCCTCCTCCCCCCTCTTCCCTCATCCTCTCTTCACACCTTCCTTGTCTAACCCACCCCCTTCCCACACCTTCCCTTAACACTTTTACTCTTCCTCCATCCCCCACCGCTCATGTCGCCCTCCCTTCACACCCTCCATCCCTAACCCCACCCCTCCACTCGCCCTCCCCTAACACCCTCCTCGCCCACCCGAAACCCTCTCCCTCCCTTCACACCTTCCACACCCCTCACCCCTCTCTCCACCCTTCACACTTACCTCTACCCTTCCCAAACCCCTCCCCTCGCCCACCCCAACCCCCTCATCCCTCTCCACCCCTCCCCAACCCCTCCCCTCACACCCTCCAACCCTCCAACCCCCCAAACCCCTCGCCTTCTTTATCCTCCCCTCATCCCCACCTCCGCCGGCGAGGGATCAGCAGCAGCCCCAAAAATTCGCGTTTTCGAGACAGTAAATCAAGACTGAGATGCTGCCGGAGGAACCCTGAGAAGAATCTCATCCGCAACAAATTGGTCCCGGAGGACACACTCCACCTCGATCATGCTTGGGGCGGGCGGGGTGGGCGTGGGCGTGGGCGTGGGGGGAGGAGGAGGAGGGGGGAGATGGGTGTGGGGGGAAGAGGAGGGGGGGAGATGGGCGTTGGGGGGAGAAGGGAATGGGCGTGGGGGAGGAGATGGGTGTGGGGGGGGGGGAAGGTGGGGGAGATGGGTGTGGGGGTGAAGGGGAGGGGATGGGCGTGGGGGGGGGAGATGGGCGTGGGGGAGGAGGAAGAGATGGGCGTGAGGGAGGAAGAGATGGACGTGGGGGAGGAGGGGGAGATGGGCGTGGGGAGGAGGAGGAAGAGACGGGCGCGACGAGCGGGAAGGCAGAGATAGGATGGGAGGCGGGGAATACGGAGGAAAGTAAGAGAGAGAGAGAGAGAGAGAAAGGAGTGTGTGGGGGGGAGTGGATAAAGGAAGAAGAAGAGAACCGGAAAGAGGTTTGTTTCCAGGCGCGTCCCGGAATGGGCGAAGGGGGGCGTGTCCTAAGGAGCGGGATTAGTAGGAGGGCGTTCCTCGCGAGTCCCCGATCCTTGAAGGGCGGTAATGGCTTCTCGTGGATATTCATTTCCCTTGACTTCTCCTGCCATTTCCTCGGACTTCCTCGGCCTGGAGAAGGAGGAGGAAGAGGAGGAGGTGGTGGAGGAGGAGGACGGGGAGGAGGAGGAGGACGGGGAGGAGGAGGAAGAAGGGGAGGAGGAGGAAGGGGAGGAGGAGGAGGGGGAGGAGGAGGAGGTGAGGGAGGAGGAGGTGAGGGAGGAGGGAAGAGGAGAGAGGAAGAAGAAAGAAGAAGAAGAAGGAAATGGAGATGGAGAAGGAGAGGGAGGGAGGGGGGAGGGGGGCGTATCTGCGTAGCGGCGACCAGGCAGAGAACCATGCAACCGGAGGAATGACAGACAAACACGTCACGAGTAACAGCCATCTCCCCGCAGACAAACACGCGCGCGGAAACGGCCTCTAAGCCTGACACCGCGCGCTCGCCTACCCCATCCCCCCCTTCCCTCCTCCCCCCCTTCCCCCCCAAGACACATCGTCCATAAAGACAGCACATCAAGCAACAGCCGAACAGACAGGGACGCAGACAAAGGGAGGGAAATGTACCAAGACAGTGACGGGTGGAGAGGGAGGCGATGTCGGCGTGTTCGACGGATGATAACCACTGTACCCGGCTATTGGCAGCCACGTCGAGCGGGAGAGGGCGTCGGGAGAAGGGGGAGAAGGGGCCGGGGAGGGTCTGAGGGGGAAGGGGAGGGGGGAGGGGCTGAGCGGGGAAGGGAGTGGGGCGTGGGGGGCGGGAAGGGCCAAGGGGGAAGTGGGAGGGTCTGAGGAGGGAAGGGGGAGGGGCCGAAGGGGAAGGGCGAGGGGCTGAGGGGGGAAGGGGGAAGGGGAGGGGCCGAGGAGGGAAGGGGGAGGGGGAGGGGCCGAGGGGGGAAGAGGAAGGGACATGGGGAAGGGGGTGTGGGCAGGGGGCGGCAGTTTGAGAACGGACACTGCATGTATTCAGCACTACTATACTGCACGAATTCAACAAACATTGTATTGCTGATTTTCAAATAATTTTTCTTTCTACTATTATCATTATCCTTATTATTTTTCTTCAACAGCACACCTCCTTTCCTTAAAACGCAACCACAACACTCATACAATCATCTACGACAAAAAAGGAAAAAAAAAAATCTTAAAATCGACCCGCCATTCCCACTTTTATTCCGCCGCGCCCCCCAGCCGACGCCGCGGCCCTCGCCAACTCGTCCTGGCCAGCGCTCGGTAATGAAGTCGGAATGAGGGAAGGGAGTCACCAGATGAGGACGAAGGAGGGCGAGGACGTGACCGCGGAAACCGAATTATGAGGGCCGACTGACGAACTGCACTCGCCGTCTCACTGCCGCATACGGGATGTGGGCGGGTGCGGTGCAGGGGCGGTGGGAGAGGCTGTGGTGTCGGCGAGGGCTAGGGAGTCTTTGAAGGGAGGGGAGGGGTGTTGAGGGGAGGGGAGAGAGAGGGAAAAGGTGCTGAGGGGAGGGGGAGGGGAAAGGTGCGGAAGGGAGGGGGAGGGGTGCAGAGGGAGAGGAAAGGTGCTGAGGGAGGGGGAAGGGAAAGGTGCTGAGGGGAGGGGGAGGAGTGCAGACGGAGGGGAAAGGAGCTGAGGGGAGGGGGAAAGGTGCTAAGGGGAGGGGGAGGGGTGCAAAGGGGGGGGAGGTGCTGAGGGGAGGAGAAAAGTACTGAGGGGAGGGGGAGGGGTGCAGAGGGAGGGGAAAGGTGCTGAGTGGAGGGGAGCATCCTGAGACGTGGCGAAGGGTGCTGAGGAAAAGGGGCAGGGGAAGGATGTAGAGTGTAAGGTGATGAGACGAAGAAAGTGGATGCTGTGGAGAGGGGAGCGGGCGGAAGATGCTGAGGGGAAGGGGTAAGGGAAGCTACAGAGGAGAGGAAGTAAGGAAAGGGTGCTATACAGAAGGAAGACTGGGGGTGAGATACAGAAGAGAGGGGATGCCCAGTGAAGCGGGGAAGGGCGCAGAGGGGAGCGGAGAAGGGTGCTGAAGGGGGGGCGAGGAAGGGGGGAAAAGGGGAATGCACGCGGGGAAATAAGTGACGGACAATAGGAAAGGGAACGAGATACTCCTCCAGAACACGAGTGGCTCTTCGGTGATGGCCCTGTCGGAGTGCCAGGTGACATGGCGGGGGGCTCCTGCTGCTGTCGCCGGTTCCTCGTCTGTCTTCTCCTCTCTTCTCTTCTGTCTTTTTCTCTTCTCTTTTCTTTTCTCTTTACATCCTCTTCTCTTCTGTATTTTTCTCTTCTCTCTTCCTTTTTCTTTATATTCTCTTCTCTTCTGTCTTTATTTTCTCTTCTCTTCTTCTCTCCTCTCTTCTCTTGTCTTTATTTTCTCTTCTCTTTAATTCTTTAATCTTTATATTCTTTTCTCTTCTGTCTTTATCTTCTCTTCTCTCCTCTCCTCTCCTCTCCTCTCTTCTCTTCTTCACTCCTCTCCTCTCTTCTCTTCTTCACTCCTCTCCTCTCTTTTCTTTTCTTCTGTTCTCTTATCTTCTTCTCTCCTCTCTTCTCTCTCTTTTCTCTTCTCTTCTTCTCCTTTTCTTTCCTCTCTTCTCTTCTCTCTCTCGCTCTCTCACCATCTTTCTCTCTTCATCTCTCTCTCCCACTCTCTCATCCCTTCTCCATCCTCCTTTTCCTCTCCCTCTCACTATCTCTCCTTCACCCGCTTGGCCTTCGTCTCTCTCTCACCCTTTCATCCCATCTCCCTTTCTCCAGCCCTTTCAATCCCTCTCACCCCATTCTCCCCCCTTCTTTCCCCTCACCCTCCCCTCCTTCCCCCTCACTTCACATTACTCCCCTCCCCCCCCCCCTTTCCCCTCTGGCTAATAGGGAGTTGCGTTTAATTGCAAATCAAACGTAAAAAGAAAATTATTCGCAAGAAACAGCGAAATAAGAGAGCACAGGCGAGTGAAATTGAAGCGTAAACAGGGGAAATGAGAAAGAAAGAAGGGGTGAGATTATGATGATGATGATGATGATGATGATGGTGGTGGTGATGATGATGGTGGTGGTTTTGGTGGTGATAATGGTGATGATGATGGTGGTGGTGGTGGTAGTGATGGTGATGGAGATGGTGATGATGGTCATGAAAAAAAATATAATAGCAATAACAATAATAATAATAATGAAAACAATGCCCACAATAATAATAATAATAATAATAATAATAATAATAATAATAATAATAATAATAATAATAATAGCATAAATAATGATAATAAAACGATAATCTCAATAATACAAATAATAATAACAACAATGACAACAACAACAATAACAATAATATAATAATAATAATAACAATAATAATAATAATGATAATGATAATAATAAAATAAATATAATAATAATAATAATAATAATAATAATAATAATAATAATAATAATAAAATATAATAATAATGATAATAACAGTAACAACAACAATAACAGATACAGCAATGAAAAAAAAAAAAAACAATAAATACCATCACCCATAACAAACAATAACAATACTACCCAAAAAAATAACAACACCAACAACAACGATCACAACAAGAACGGCGATAACAACCCGAAGAAGTTCTCCTCCTCGACTGAACCTGAACGTGGCATCGGAGGCGAACCCCTTCCGGTGCAGCGAACACAGGGCTTTGCTCCGTGTATATTCATTCCTTCGGGACAAACGGCGCCCGCTATGTCGTAACCGGACTCCCCCCTCCCCTGTCCTTCCCTCTACTCAACCGCCTCCCCCGCCGGTACGCCGTAAGCGGAGCCCCCCCCCCCCTCTCCTACCCCTTACTCCACCCCTACCTCCCGATATGTCGTAACCGGACTCCCCCCATCCTACCCCCTACTCAACACCCTCCCCGATATGTCGTAACTGGACCCCCCTACCTTCCCTTCCCCTCCCCCTTACCCCCCACCGCGCCTTTCAGAGGTCATATGTAATTCCTGTTGGTTTGGTCTGTGCGCTAAATGCCCCCTTGGTATCATTATTTTTTCTTTCATTTTTTTTATTATTTTTTATCTTTTTATATATTTTATTCATTTATTTATATATTTTATTCTTATTAATTTATCTTTATTTCTACTGGGTTTAAACTTTTTTTGTTATAAAGGCTAGGTGTTTGCTTGTGTTTCTGTGTGTGTTTGTGTGCGTGTGCGTGTGCGTATGCGTGTGCGAGTAAGTTCGCGTGCGTCCTCCTTTATAACCATATATATTTACCATCGGTACCTATCAAGGCATACCCCTTCTTACGTGTTATCTGTGCCTTGTTTCTCCACCATTCTTAACCTTTCTCTCTTTCTCTTATTTTCCCTTCCTTTTTGAACGAAGGAAGGTCTTAAAATGGACGATACTGAGCAACCTCTTAAATATCCAAGAAGGTGCACTTTAGGTCGTCTGTCCAAGGTGTATTGGGAGGGTTGGGGAGGGGGGGGGTTAGGGGGAGGGTCTTAAGAGCTTGGGGTAGGAGTGTGGGTGGGTTGGGTACGTGGGTAGGGATGGGAGGGAGGGTAAGGGGGGGCATGGGGGAGAGAGAGAGAAGGGATATAGGAAGGGAGGAGGGAGGAAGTAGGAGGGGGAGGGAAGGTGGTATAAGAGGGAGGAGGGAGGAAGTAGGAGAGGGAGGGAAGAGGGAAGAGGGGGGAGAGGGAGGAAAGGAGGAGGGGAAGAGGAAAAGGTGGGGGAAGGAAGGAGGTATATGAGGGAGGAAAAGGGAGGAGGAATGAGGGAAGGGGGAAGAGGGGGAGGAAAGAAGGAGGGAAAGGGATGGGAAGGGAAGGTATAAGAGGGAGGGAAGAGGGAGGAGGGGGAGGAAAGAAGGAGGAGAGGTGGTATAAGAGGGAGGAGGGGAGGAGGGGGCATAAGAAGGAGGGAAGAGGGAGGAGGAATGAGGGACTGGGAGGAGGGGGAGGGGGAGGGGAGGGGTGTAAGTGCTGGTCTTAGAATCCGAACTTCTTTGTGGTTTTCTCGACCCCGCTTTTAAGGGTCGATTTTCATTGCGGTCGCGACTGCCGTTTCTCTGTCCTCATTTACTCTCCTCTTTTATTTCTCTCTCTGAGTAAATTTCACTTACACACTCACTGACCTTTTCATTTAACACAGTCATTGTTTTTTTTTGCTTTACACTATCATCTTTTTCATCTTTCAATGGTACAATCGGCATTCATGAACGTCTTTATATATCTTCATAACTTTCAACAAGATTATTTTCTTAAACAACATTCATCCTCTGAGCTATCATTGTTACAAAAGAAGAGAGAGAGAGAGAGAGAGAGAGAGAGAGAGAGAGAGAGAGAGAGAGAGAGAGAGAGAGAGAGAGAGAGAGAGAGAGAGAGAGAGAGAGAGAGAGAGAGAGAGAGAGAGAGAGAGAGAGAGAGAGAGAGAGAGAGAGAGAGAGAGAGAGAGAGAGAGAGAGAGAGAGAGAGAGAGAGAGAGAGAGAGAGAAAGAAAGCGAGAGAGAGAGAGAGAGCGAGAGAGAGAGAGAGCGAGAGAAAAAGAGAAAGAGAGAGAGAAAGAGAGAATGAAAGAGACAGAAAGAATGTGTATGAGAAAGAGAGAGAGAGAGAGAGAGAGAGAGAGAGAGAATAAACGTGACAGATATTTCGTTCTTTTGTCAAGAAACCTGTCCATCACATTTTAATTAAGGACTTCAATCCAACCTGAATCTCTTTTCTGTTCCTCTTTCTCCTTTTTTCTTTTTCGCGGCGGAAAATCGGTCTTCTTTTCCGACAAGACTAAGACACTTGATCATTTGTTTATGGGATGATTAAGTTTTAGGAAAAATAACAATAACAATAGTGGTGGTGATGGTGGTGGTGATGGTGGTGATGGTGGTGGTGATGATGGTGGTGGTTGGGAAGATGGTGGTGGTGGTGGTGGTGGTGGTGGTGGTGGTGGTGGAAGTGGTGGTGATGGTGGTGGTGGTGGTGAAGATGGTGGTGGTTGGGAAGATGGTGGTGGTGGTGGTGGTGGTGGTGGTGGTGGTGGTGGTGGTGGTGGTGGTGGTGGTGATGGTGGTGGTGAAGATGGTGATGGTGGTGATAGTGGTGGTGGTGGTGGTGGTGGTGATGATAATGGTGATGGTGATGATGATGATGATGACGATGACGATGATGATATGATATGATATGACGGTGACGATACCACTGACAACACAAACAATCGGGATAAAGGAAACGAATCAAGAAGAAACAATGGAAGATCGAGGAGGAGAGAGATCAAAGGACAAAGAAAAAAGAAAAAGAGAGAGAGAGAGAGAGAGGACAAGAGACAAAAAAAAAAAAAAAAAAAAAGAGAGAGAGAGAGAGAGAGAGAGAGAGAGAGAGAGAGAGAGAGAGAGAGAGAGAGAGAGAGAGAGAGAGAGAGAGAGAGAGAGAGAGACCAGGGAGAGGCTCCGCTGTTCGCCACATTTCCACACATTTACAACATTTTCTCTCCCAAGCCTTCCTTTCTACCCCGCCCCCCCCCTCGCCCCCTCCCCGCTCCCCCTCACTCCCCCTCCCCCCCGGACCACCACCACCTGCCTGCCTACTCCATGATGCATGAACGCTGAGAGCAACCGAGAGGAAAGTGAAGAAAGGAGTAAAACAAAACTGATTTATTTTCTTTTTTTCCTATTCTTTTTTCCCTCCTTCCCATCTTCGGAAAGTGAAGACAGGAGAAAAACAAAACTGATTTATTTTCTTTTTTTCCTCCTTCCCATCTTCGCAAAGTGAAGAGAGTAGACAACAAAACGTATTTATTTTCTTTTTTTCCTATTCTTTTTTTCCCTCCTTCCCATCTTCGGAAAGTGAAGAGAGGAGAAAACAAAATTGATTTATTTTCTTTTTCCTCCCTTCCCATCTTCGGAAAGTGGAGAAAGGAAAAAACAAAACTGATTTATTTTCTTTTTCTTCTTCCCCCCCCCCTTCCCATCTTCGGAAAGTGGAGAAAGAGAAAACAAAACATTTATTTTGTTTTTCCTCTTTTTTTTCCTCCTTCCCATCTTCGGAAAGTGAAGAAAGGAGAAAACAATACTGATTTACTTTCTTTTTCCTCTTCTTTTTTTCCTCCTTCCCATCTTCGGAAAGTGGAGAAAGGAGAAAACAAAACTGATTTTATTTTCTCTTTTTCCTCTTCCTTTTTTTTATTTTCTCATCTTTCAAATTTTCAATAAGAGTCAAAAGACGGACAGTAATAAATTTCAATAAAAGTGAAAAGAAAATTAAAAAAAATATATATACTTATATCAATGAAGTTAATTCCTAAATATGAATAAGAACCAAATGATGAAGAATAATAAATTTCAATAAAAAGCGGAAAAAATAAGAAAATTATGTAACACATTAATGAAGCAGATTCCTAAATACTCGTTAATGAATCTTTGTGTCT
>NC_091581.1:24368799-24376299 GCF_042767895.1 Penaeus vannamei
GAGAGAGAGAGAGAGAGAGAGAAACAGACAGAGAGAGACAGAGAAGCCAGAAACAAAGACAAGGAGACAGAAATAGACAGAAAAAAAAACAGAAAAAAGAGACGAACTACCAGAACCCTCCCCCATCCCCACCACCTAACCCCCCACCCCCAATCCCGCCCCGCCCCCCCCCGCGAATCAAAATCCATCCCACCCCCCATCCCACTCCCCCCTCCCCCACGAATCAAAATCTCCCCCCCAAGAACAAAGTGTGGCTATAACCTTAAACGCGCGCCGACGGCCGGGCAACTCTCGCGACAAAACTTTTAATTAAGAGCCGAGACTGGGCGAGCTACATTTACCACGCTAATCTGTTCACTCCGGAGTCCATTTTTTGCCCATTATCTCGGGCTTTACGCGGCGTTCGGTGAATAAGTCCCGAAATAACCGAGGCGTGACGTCATCTTCGCCAACGTCTGCGCTCTCGGCCGGAGAACGAAAACGGGAAGGGAGTTTCGTTCTCGCTTCTGTACATCTTTTTTTTTTTATCTTTTCCCTTTTTTTTTCTTTTGCAAGAGTTATCCTTTTGTATCACACGCATCGCTGCTTCCTTTAACTCGTAGCTTCTTTATCCACTTATTAATTTATCCACATCCATCCCTTCCTCATCCACCTACTCACAGCCTCTCTGTTCGCCTTGAATCTCTTCCTTTTTCTGCATTTTCTGCAAATGTTATCCTTTTATATCACACGCATCGCTGCTTCCTTTAACTCGCAGCTACTTTATCCACTTATGAGAGGATCGCATCCACCACAAGACGTCCACTTCATCCACTTTCCAACCGTACTACATATACCCAGTCGCATCCTCCTCATCCAAGGAATACAGCCATTTTTCCTTTTTCTATTCACCTATAAAATAAAAATATCCACTTTCATTTTCTATCCACCTATAAAATAAATATATCCACTTTCTACCTATTCTGCGTCCACCCAGTCGCAACATCCTCATCAACCTAGAAAGCAACTTCATCCACCTACTAGCAACTTCCTCATCCACTCCCAAATGGACTACATCCTCTTTCCAACCACCTATTCGCAACCTCATCCACCAAGAAAAGGACTTCATCCACCCACTTGGAAGCTCATCCACCCTCAAAAGTACTTCATCCACTTTCCATCCACCCACTTGGATGCCCCTCATATACCCTCAAAAGGACTTCATCCACTTTCCATCCACCCATCTGGAAGCTCCTCACCCACCCGCAAAAGGGCTTCATCCACTTTCCATCCACCCACTTGGATGTCCCTCAACCACCCTCAAAAGGACTTCATCCACTTTCCATCCACCCATCTGGAAGCTCCTCACCCACCCGCAAAAGGACTTCATCCACTTTCCATCCACCCACCTGGAAGCTCTTCATCCACGCTCCATCCGCCTCTTCGCAGCCTCCTCATCCACCCGCAAAAGGACTTCCACGCTCCATCCACCTATTCGCAACTGCACCCACCCGCAAGAGGACTTCATCCACTTTCCATCCACCCACCTGGAAGCTCCTCATCCACCCGTAAGAGGACTACGGCCACTTCCGCGTGTATCTAGGCTGCGTTCCGCCCACTAACCACCAAAGACCAGCGTGGTCTCTCTCGCTCTCTCTCTCTCTCTCTCTCTCTCTCTCTCTCTCTCTCTCTCTCTCTCTCTCTCTCTCTCTCTCTCTCTCTCTCTCTCTCTCTCTCTCTTCCTTCCTCCTCTCCACTCCCTCTCTCCCACTCCCTCCTCTTCTCCTTCTCCCTCTCCCTCCCTCCTTCTCCTTCTCCCTACCTCTCCTTCCTCCTCCTTCCTTCTCCTTCTCCCTCCGTCTCCCTCCTCTTCTCCCTCTCTCCCCCTCTTCTTCCTCCTCCTTCCTTCTCCTTCTCCCTCCCTCCTTCCCTCCTTCTTTCTCCTTCTCCCTCCCTCTCCCTCCACCTCCCCTTCCCCATTTCCCTCCCTCCCTCCCCCTCTCCCTTTCCCCATCTCCCTCCTCCCCCGCCTCTCCCATTCCACATCCCGGCGCAGGGGCGTGTTCGTGCGTGCGTGAGACCCCCCCCCCACCTCCCCACCCCTTTTACGGCCGCCCGCCACAACGGCCTGCCCCTCGACGCCGCACCCGCCGCCGTTCCGCAGCAGAGCACCGTAACCGCTAACCGATGCCTGGGTGTACTCTCTGGGTGTACTCCGTTGGCCGTTCTCTGGGTGTACTCCGGTGGCCGTTCTCTGGCGGTGTTCTCTAGGGCCGAAAACCGGATTTGTTCTGTTTGTGTTATTTTGTGTGTGTGTGATTTTCGGGGTGTGGGGTGATAAAGCTACTCTATGGGCTTGGGGAGGGGAGTTGTTTTGTTAGTGTAAGTGTGTATGTATGTGTGTGTGTAAGTGTGTATGTATGTGTATGTATGCGTGTGTGTGTGTGTGTGTGTATGTGTGTGTGTGTGTGTGTGTGTGTGTGTGTGTGTGTGTGTGTGTGTGTGTGTGTGTGTGTGTGTGTGTGTGTGTGTGTGTGTGTGTGTGTGTGTGTGAGTGTGAGTGTAAATGTGTGTACGTGCGTGCGTGCGTGCATGCGTATAAGTCTGTAAGCGTGTGTGTGCGTTTTCGTGTTTGTGTGCGTGTTCGTCTGTGTACATATATATCAATCTATCTATCTGTCCTGCTTTCTCACCTTCCACCTGCATCTCCGTCTATCCACCTACCTACCTCCATCCTCCTTCCCCCCACCCCTACCCCCACACCCCCACCCACACCCCACCCCCCCACCACACCCCCGACCCCCACCATAAACATCCTTCCCGATCCGACCCCGATTCCGCCTTCGTACCGCACATCTCCCGCCGATATAATGAAACGCCAAAAAGACACTACATCCCTACCTGACATTCAATTATAGATAACGGCAATGCCCCCGAATCACCATATTCCATTCCGTCTCCCATGGCACCATAAACGTCTCGAAACAGTGACAAGCCGACCGAGTCCACAATATACCATTAAGGAGATACCCGCACACCATACGCAAAGCACCATGCACCATGCAGCCTCAGACCAAGCTACTACTGTGCCGAAATTACCATCCCTACTAGTGAGTTATAATGAAGATGGTGATGATGATGATGATGATGATGATGAAGATGGCAATGATGGTGGTGATGATGATGATGGCAATGATGATAATGATGATGAAAATAATAATAATAATAATAATAATAATAATAATAATAATAATAATAATAATAATGACAATAACCACAATAATGATAATGGCAACAACAACAATAATGACAATATTAATGATAATAATAATAATAATAATAATAATAATAATAATAATAATAATAATAACAACAGCTATAACAATCATAACAGCAGATTTTACATTTTCGAGGCCCAACCCTATCACACCCTTCACCATGGAACACCATCTCACACCAACAAGCTCCCCTCACCCCCTCCCTTGTCTCTTCCACCCCCATCACCCCCCTCCATCCCTTCCCTTCCTCCCCTACACCCATTCACCCCTGCCCTTGTCCCCCTTCACTCCCCTCCATCCCTTCCCTTCCTCCCCTACACCCATTCACCCCTCCCCTTGTCCCCCTTCACCCCCCTCCATCCCTTCCCTTCCTCCCCTACACCCATTCACCCTCCCTTGTCCCCCTTCACCCCCCTCCCTTGTCCCCCTCACCCCTTCCCTTGTCCTCCTCACCCTCCTTCGTCCTTCACCCCCTCACCCCCTCCCTCATCCTTTCACCTCATCATCCCCTCCCATGTCCCCCTTCACCCCCTCCCTTGTGCCCCTCACCCCCGCCCTCGTCCTTCTTACCCACCTCCCTTGTCATCCTCACCCCTTCTCTCACCCTTTCACCCTTTTCTTCACCCCCATCACCCCCACACCCCCTTCCCTCACCCCATTCACCCTTTCTTTCACCCCACACCCCCTCCCTCCCCCTTCCACTCTTTCTTTAACCCCATTCACCCCTTCCCTCCCCTCTCCACCCCCCTCTCCCCCCTCCCCCCCTTCCCCCTGACCCAAGCAAAGGCGACAGGCACGGGGCGGGTGATCGAAGCGTCGCCAGGTACGGCACCCGTGGCACCGCAGGAGGCAAACACGGGTGCCACTTTGCCCAGCGATGACGTAAATTTCCAGCCTCGTGCGGGGCCTGGTCGGGAATATTGTCGCGGTGTAACGAGGGGGACGAGGGGGGGATGGGGTGACGGGGGGGGGGGGATAGGGGGATGGGGGAGGGACGGGGGAAGGGGTACGGTAGAGGAAACAGTGGGGGGAGGGGGAAGGGGGGGAGGGAGGTCCCGGTGTAACGAGGGGACGAGGGGAACGAGGGGGATAGGGGGAGGGACGGGGGGATAGGGTGGGGTGGGTAGGTGGGGGGATATGGGGGGATGTGTCATGTTCAAGGGGTTTCCGTTCGGCGTTGTGTGCGTTTGTTTGTGTTTCTTTGTCTCTCTTAGTTGTCTCAGTCTCTGTCTGTCTGTCTCTCTCTCTTTGCTTGTCTGTCTTTCTTGGTTCTTGTTCGTCTGTCGCTCTACTTGTGTTTTGTTCCTGATTATCTAATAATGCATAATTTCCATTCTCCTTTCTCTGTCTTTCTTTCTTTCTTTCTCTTTCTTTCTCAGTATATGTCTGTCTATCTGTCTGTTTCTCTCTCTCTCTCACTATCTCTCTGTCTCTCTCTCCCTTTTCCTCTCCCTCTCCCTCTCCCTCTCCCTCTCCCTCTCCCTCCCCCTCCCTCTCCAACCACTGAAGTGCATCCACGGTCGCCAACCTCCGCAAAACTATAAATAAAGGAAAAAGTAAAAGCGAGAGTAAAGAGAGAGATAGGGAGATGCGGCGATAGAGGGGAGTTGAGAGGAATGAGTGGGGAGTATTAATGGGGGGGGGGGTAGAAGGGGAAGTAAAGTGCAGTGAGTGGGAGTGGAACTGAAGTGGAGTTTGGGGGGTTGGGGGACTATGGAGGAGGAAAGTGGGGGGTGAGAATTGGGGTAGAGTGGGAGAATGAGAATGAGAATGAGAAAAGGAATGGAAGTGGGAGTAGAAATGAGATAGAATGAGAATGAGAAAGGGAATGAAAGTGGGAGTAGAAATGAGATAGAATGAGAATGAGAAAGGGAATGAAAGTGGGAGCAGAATGAGAATGAGAATGAGAATGAGAATGAAAATGAGAATGAGAATTGAAGTAGAAGTAAGAACGAGAAACGACAACAGAAACACGAATCGAACGAAGAACGGGGAGGGGGATTCACGAATATACCCCACCCACCACCACCACCAACCACCACCATCCCCACCACCACCAACCACCACCACCACCACCTCCAACCACCAACCACTTCCACCAACCACCAACCCCCCCCTCCACCACCACCAACCACCAACCACCAACCACCACCACCACCAACCAACCACCTCCACCCCCACCTCCACCAACCACCACCTCCACCCCCACCAACCACCTCATACCCCCCACCACTCCCCACCCCCACAACCACCAACCACCACCACCGACACCCCCATCCTCCCCCACCCCACCATCCCAACCACCACAACCACCATCCCCCCCACCACCCCCACCCCCACCAACCACCAACCCCCACCTCCCCACCCATCCCCCCCACAACCCCCAACACCAACCACCACCCCACCCGAAACTTCTGGAAGAACATCTTTAACATCACTCCAGAAGATAACAGAACTTTCGACCTGCAACACGAAGCCCAGATAAAAGCCTATCTATCTGTAAACAAGGAAAGACTAACCCCCTACAGAGAAGCAAATCTAAACAGATTGCAAGATGACAGCCCTCTAACCAGACCAATATCTAGAGAAGAAATAAAAACAATCATAATTAAATTTAAAGACAAAACAGCCGGCGAAAGCGGAATAAGAAAGACCATTATGCAAAAAACTACCGGAAGCGGCAATTGAAATATTAAAAGCAATATTCAAGTGGTTCCTTTCGATGGGTTATTTCCCGGACAAATTTTAAAAACGCGGTAACGATTCTCATGCCCAAATAAGGAAAGGACCCAAGAAAACCCGAGAATTACCGACCGATCTCCCTATTAGAAATCCCGGGAAAAGTATTCGAAAAGATCATTAACAATCGTATTACGAACTACATTGAAAGGTGCAATCTCTTCAATAACAACCAGTATGGTTTCAGAAAAGGGAGAGGCACACAACAAGCAATTGCTGCCATTTACGAAACAATCGCCATGTCACAGAGAGCACGACAGCAGTGCAACATAGTTTGCAGAGATGTTGCGAAAGCATTTGATAAAATGTGGAAACCAGGACTGCAATACAAAATATTGCAAATCAATGTACCACATATCATGGAAAAGATCCTCTGCAACTTCGTGGAGGGAAGAACAGCAATGATACGACTCGATACAGTTGCAGGACCAAGATTCCCACTACGGAGCGGGGTGCCACAAGGGTCAACACTAAGTCCAACTCTCTTCATACTCTACACGGCAGACCTCGAACGACGCAACAACAACTGCGTCGACGTCAGCTTTGCAGATGATATAACTCAAATCATGCTATATCCATTAAAGTCAAAAGAAATGCTTACTGCAGTCACCGTAAATGAAATCAAAAGGATAAATGACTTCGAGAAGAGATGGAAGATTAAAAACAAACAAGAATAAATTTCAACTTCTCTCAGTATCAGCCACAAAACCAAAGGAGGTAATTGTTGACCAAGAGAGAATTCCATTCTGCAACAAAGTTAAGATACTTGGCATGGAATTCGGCACCCGCGGGGTGTCAACCCACATGAAAAGGAGACTTGCAATGGCAAAAAAGCAATTCACCAAACTAAAACGTTTCAAAGGAATGAATACGAATACGCAATTTCACTTCTACAAAACCCCTGATAAGACCAATCATGGAGTACCCAGCCATCCCTCTCTGCATATCCTCCAAAACAAACATCAGGAAGATGCAACAGTTCCAGAACCGAGCACTCCGGGCAGCAACCAACAGGAACGAAGAAGACACCAGACTTACGATATCAGAACTGCACGACAAATACAGAATCGAGCCAATAAACACAAGACTATACACACTCTCTAAAAAAGTCTGGGACAAAATGGCCATCACAAACGAAGAACTGGCCAGAACTTCCGAGGAACAGCAAACTGAGAACCCTCACGGAAGAGACCACAGCTGGTGGAGGAGAATCGCTCCGTACTTGGAGAACGGACCGCCGGTAGACTCCAGACTGAGTGCAGCAGCGCTGTAAAATAGACACAGAACACTGTCTTGCTTAACCATTAACAGCAATGTACAGATATTGTAAATACTGTTTATAGTAATCTTAAGATTTGTATGAATTACTTTTGTTACCATAACAACATAAAAGAAAGCAGCAAGTGGGTTTGCCCCACCACTTTTAATCTCTCGCTTTTTCATTTTCCGGACCTGCTCTTCGCACGATCTAGCTAGATCACCTTCGAGGACCTCCATCCTTTCC
>NC_091581.1:24378799-24386299 GCF_042767895.1 Penaeus vannamei
ACACACACACACACACACACGCACACACACACACACACACACACACACACACACACACACACACACACCCACACACACACACACACACACACACACACACACACACACACACACTCACACACACACACACACACACACACACACACACACACACACACACACACACACACACACACACACACACACTCACACACACACACACGCACACGCACACGCACACAAAGAGAATGCTACAAAAATGAGATACAAAATTAGTTTAATCCCTTATATACCACCCTGCTTAACTACACAGGCACGGGAAAGCTGTGATGCATTTGATATAATACCAGAACATAACACAGCACAGTTCATGCCTGGTGGCCTGAAAACTGCATCACACTGAACTACGATACATTACGTGCTAGAGTTCTCTTGTCTTCGTAAAAAAATTACCGCAAAAAATGACACTCCGTTTCTTCCACGTCGTGTGCCGCACGGACCTGCCACCATAGCCAATATCCACGTCTGATTCTCGTGATCAAAATGACACACTATCTTGTTTCTGTTTTTTATCGGCCTTATTGAGCACGATCCATTACCCTACAGCATTTAGGACCTTTCAAAATTTGGCAATTAGGCTAAGTCCTTCTTATAAGATCTAATAATGTGTAAGATCTCAGCAAGAAGTACACCAAGATCTATGAACCTTATCCACAATCCGCTTATCATTATATTTTTCAGGAAATCGTGTTTTAAAACAACTTTCAATGGCCTTCGAACAAAATATATAACATGGCAGCATTCCTTTGGACGATACACCTTTATTCCGACATCAGGTGCACTATTTCTGGCACTTTCATTGAGTATGTAGGGCTGGAGAGCAGTCTGTGAGTTGCAGAAACTGATTCCTCGATTTTGAATTAACAAGAATTCTTTGGCTAAAAGTATTCTTGCTGTACTAGTCCAGTCGCGATCCCTCCCGCAGGCCTGGTATTGCACAATTCATTTTTCTTGATAAAGAACACAAGCGCACTCTGCTCTGCCCCAGGAATATAAGACTCCATCAGTATAACATTTATATACATTGCTCCGAGGTGCAAGTTGCTCTAGAATCGTTGTAAGGATATACAAGGATTCGGAGGGGCTTTAACCCATCCTAGTGTACTAGTATAGGTCAGGTCAAGTTCACGTCGTTTATATGAAAGAGGATTCGCTATCCAGACGAGGATTTTGTGCAAATACTTCAACTTATTGTCAAATAGCATCTTCATTAGGATACCAAATAACACGGGGCAAAGGACGCCCCCTTGAGGTGTGCCAAGTTCATTCCAATATGTCCTTGTAAATCGAAGTTAATGGCTTAAAATCAGATAGATATTTAAAAGGATAATTTCTCTTTTCGCAATATCAAATACATTTATCAAAAGATGTTTAAATGCCTTTGTGCGACTGTACTAATTACTCAGCAAAACAGTGCTGATTGTAACATCCCGAACTAAGTCCCTCTAACTTAGGGAATAATGCAGTTATTATAGGATGCATGAGCCCATTCAAAACTATCCTCCGAAAAGGAAAACACAATGAAACGTGGAGTTCGATTCCCGTAGATTCTTCCCCAAGCAGCAAACCACTCCATTAGATTAAAGGTATGATAAGTTTTTTTTTTTTTTTTTTAGTAAGGAAGCCATATCATTTGAGTTTCTGCAATTGACGATGAAATTTCAGGTAATAACCAAACATTGCTACCGTAATACAATTTATAAATAACCAAAGCAACATGGGAGTAGTGTTGAGTAATATCTTAACAATATGTACGAGTGTATGTAATAATAATGTATGCATAATAATAATATCAATAGTAACGACCGAAATGGTGATTATGATGATGATGATGGTGATGACGATGGTGGTAGTGGTGGTGGTGATAATGAGGATGAGGATGATGGTGGTGGTGGTGATGATGATAATGATGATGATGATGATGGTGGTGGTGGTGGTGGTGGTGATGATGGTGATGATAATGATGATATTGGAGCCATTATGATAATGATGACGATATTGACGATACCCACGACGACAACGATAACACCCGAAAAATAAACGAACCCCTAAAACTAACAGAACCAAGAACACCAACAACCACGACAATAACAACCCCAGCAATAACCTCCCACCCACCCCACCTACCCCCACCCACAACCGGGACCAATAACAACAGTCGCAACCCCCAATAAACCCGACCCCCCAACACCACCACCCCCCCTCTTTTTCCGCGCAAATTAACTTTTTAAAAACTGCAAAACGTTCGAACACTCTACCGCCTACAACGATTTATCTAGCCATTACGTCCCCAAGTCCCTATGAATGTTAATAACACTCTCGAGGGGCCGTGAAATATTAGAAGATTTACTACGCTTAATACTTCGTGAATGAGCCATACATCACATTCACAGCTCGGCGTAAACATCCTTTGAGGCTGGTCACGTCGGCTCCTCCTCTTTCTCTCTTACTTTCTCTCTCCCTTTTTCTTGTTCTTCTATTTCGTCTCGTTTCTCTCTCTGTCTCTATCTTTCTTTCTCTTTCTCTCTCTCTTCTGTCTTTCTCTCTCTTCTGTCTTTCTCTGTCTCTGTCTCTGTCTCTGTCTCTGTCTCTGTCTCTCTCTCTCTCTCTCTCTCTCTCTCTCTCTCTCTCTCTCTCTCTCTTCTCTCTCTCTCTCTCTCTCTCTCTCTCTCTCTCTCTCTCCCTCTCTCTCTCTCTCTCTCTCTCTCTGTCTGTCTTTCTCTCTCTTTTCTCTTTGGCTTAGGTTTACTCTTTGTCTCTTTGTTCTTCTTCCTCTCCCTTTTCTCTTTTTCTCTTTCGTTTTCTTTCTCTGTCTCTCCCTTTCTCTTTTTTCTTTATCGTTTACTCGTTCTGTCTTTGTCTTCCTCTTTCTTTCATCTATTCTTTCTCTTTCTATTTCTGCCTCGGTTTTTCTCTTTCTATGTATTAATTTCCAACGGCACAAGAATTTAGCAAATACAGAAATAGAGATAGGGAAAGACAGTTATGAATAAGATGATTGAATAATTGCTCAAACACAAACAAAAATACAATTAAAAACAAACATACACAACTCCCCCCTCCCCATCACACACACAAACACTCCCCGCCCCCGCCTCCCTACACACAAAAACACTCCCCCCCCCCCCCCTGGCACCGACACATACACACACAAACACTCCCCACCCCCCTGACACACACACACACACACACAAACGCACGCACAGAAACACACACAAACACGTCCCCCGCCAACAAACACACACACAACCCCCCTCCACCAACAAACACACACACAACTCCCCCCACCTGCAAATACACAAACACCTCCTCCACCTAACAAACACAAACACAACTCCCCCTGCAAACACACAAACACTCTCCCCGGCCAACAAACACACACACAACCCCCCCCACTGCAAACACACAACCCACCCTCGCAAACACACAAACACCCTCCTCCGGCAAACACACAAACACCCCCCGCAAACACACAAACACCCTCCCGGCCAACAAACACCCCCCCTCCGCAAACACACAAACACACTCCCCCTCACACACAAACACACACAACCCCCTCCTCCCCCCGCAAACACACAAACACCTCCCCTGGCCAACAAACACACAAACACCCTTCCCACACCCACCGACATTACATACACACAAACACTCCCCTCCTGCAAACACACACACAAACCCCCTCCCCGCAAACACACAAACACCTCCCCGGCCAACAAACACCCCCCCATGCAAACACACAAACACCTCCCCCCTGGCCAACAAACACACAACCCCCCCACCTCAAACACACACAAACACTCCCCCGCAAACACACAAACACCTCTCCCCCCGCAAACACAACAAACACCTCCCCGACCAACAAACACACAACCCCCTCTCTCTGCAAACACACAAACACCTCCCTCGGCCAACAAACACACAACTCCCCTCCGCAAACATACAAACACCCTCCCCGGCCAACAAACACCCCCCCACGCAAACACACAAACACCTCCTCCCACCAACAAACACACAGGCGAATGGAGCAAATAAAGAGGATGAGAACCGTATCGCCCCCCTTAATGGTGACGTTAACAAGCGGGACTGTCAACTTCTCACCTGTCGCCTTACTGTCAACTCCTTCCCCCTCCTCATCCCTCATCCTATTCCCCTCTCCCTCCTCCTTCTCCTTCTCTCCTCCTCTTCCTTCTCTCTCTCTCTCCTCCTTCTCCTCCCTCTGTCTCTTCTCTCTCTCTCTCCCTTCTCCTTCTCCCTTTCCCTACTCCTCCTCCTCCCTCTCTTCCTCCTTCTCCTTCTCCCTCCTCCTCCTTCCCCACCTTTCTCCTCCTCCTCTCCTCTTCCTCCTCTCTCTCTCCCTCCTCCCTCCCTTCCTCCTCCTCCTCCTCCCTCTCCTCCTTCTCCTTCTCCCCCTCTCTCCCTTGCTTCCTCGTCTCCCTTGCTTCCTCGTCTCCCTCTGTCCCTTGGGCGCCGCCGTCAAGTAGAGCAAGAGGTATGCCGGGATTGGGGGGGCGGGGTGGGGGTGGGGGAGGGGTGGGGGTCGATGTCATTTTCCTCTTTTCTTATTGTGTGGTTTTCTTCTTCTTTCTCTTTTTCTTATTTCATTCCCTTCCTGTTTTTCTTGCTGCGTGTTTTTCTTTTCCCTTCCCTTTTTACTGTATTCTTTTCCTTTTTTTACTGTGTTCTTCTTTTTCTTTTTATTGCTTCCTTTCCTTTCCTTTCCTTTCCTTCTTCCTCCTCTTCTACTTCTTCCCCTCTTCTCTCTTCGTCTTCTTCATGTACGGTTTTGTTTTGATGTTTGTTTATCTACCCGCGTTTCTTACTCTCGCTGTATTCCTCTCTCTCTCTCTATCTTCTCTTCTCTTCCATTCTCTTCTTTCTCCTATACTCTTTTACGTCGTTTCTCTCTTCCCCTTTGCTCTCCTCTTTTCTATTCTCTCTCTCTCTCCCTCCGCGGCAATTTCGGTCACTTCCCTTGTAAATTTCCCCTCTCCCCTGTCTTCGCATTTTCCCTTTCTTTCTCGTTCCTCACTCCTTCTTTATCGGTCCCCGCCCTCTCCCCTCTTCGTCGCTTCTCTCTTTACCTCTCCCTTTCCAGCCATTCCCCCGAGGTTCCTTTCATTATCCTAAAATCACAGAATGCAAATAGGATAAGAGAGAAAAGACTCAAACGCCGAAGGTATTCTTTATGCCAGCCAATCACAACTCTACATATTCATTCAACCGCCGCCATTCTTTGAATCGACCAATCACAACGGCGCATTTCCATTCAGCAGGTTCTCTTCCAATTTAAACTGTAACGGCACGATGGATGTTGGCCAATGAGAGATGGGAATATCCACTTACAAAATATTTACCGATTTGGGAGTCCATTATACCCAGCAAATTGGGAAATCGTTGAGTTTTCGTCACATTAGTTTTTTCTTTATGATTATTCAATACCACGTGATGCAGACCGTTAACGAGCCGTGGCTGACATAAAATAGTTCGCGAAGGTTCCGAGGGGCGCCATTGTTGCTGTTCGTTTGCTTGCTCGTGTGTGTACGTTCGTGCGTGGAAGTGTTTGTTGTGTATGTGTATTTGTGTATGTGTATTTGTATATATATATATGTGTGTGTGTGTGTGTGTGTGTGTGTGTGTGTGTGTGTGTGTGTGTGTGTGTGTGTGTGTGTGTGTGTGTGTGTGTGTGTGTGTGTGTGTGTGTGCGTGTGTGTGTGTGCGTGTGTGTGTGTGTGCGCGCGTGCGTGCGTGCGTGCGTGAATAAAAAGGGAAAACTGAAATTACACACCACGAACAACACCACACATACAGACAGATAAAGAGACAGACACAGAAACCAAACCCCCAGAAAAGCAGATACCCAGACAAACAAACAGACACGAAAGCGATTTTATCCATATTTCACGGAGTAACACCGAGTCCCCCAGGACCAGTTCGCTCCCTTTATGACTCCTGCACAATCCTATTCCCCCGTAAGAATGCACTGAGTCCTGAGCAGTCCTGAGTCTTTTTTTTCGGTGTAAATATGACACGCTTGCAAAGAACACGCTCGCTGGGACACTCCGGAGGGCGTGGGTGGAGCCCTGGTGGGGGGGCTAAGGAGGGGAAGGGGAGACGGAGGTTTATGGAGGTGGGGGAGGGGTGTTTTGAGAGGGGAGGGGAGGGAGGCTAAGGAGGGAAGGGGAGACGGAGGTTTATGGAGGGGGAGGGGGCTAGAGGTGGGGATCGGAGAGGAGTTTTGGGAGTGGGGGATCGGAGGGTTTAGGGGAGAGGGGGTGGGGATCGGAGGGTTTGGGGGGGGAGGGAGGTGTCTTGGGGGGGTGGGGAGATCGGAGGGTTTGGGGAGGAGGGAGGTGTGTCTTGGGAGTGGGGGTGATCGGAGGGTTGGGGGGATAGGAGGAATCTTGGGGGTGGGGGATCGGAGGGTTTGGGGGGAGGGAGAGGTGTCTTGGGGGGTGGGGGATCGGAGGGTGGGGCTTTTGGGGGTGAGGGTGTGGGGGCGGAGGTCTTGGAAGGGGAAGGGAGGGGGGTCGGAGGTATTGTAGGGGGGTTGGGTAGAGGTAGATTGAACTGTTACATTTTAAAAGAGTTTTCGGTAGGTGAAACAGGTGATTTGACTGGCCGCTGTGGAAGGAGGTGGACTCGCTTCGTTTCAGTGGAACTAGAGGTAGCAGGATTACTTGCAGCGTAATCAGAGATCGCTGGACTAGTTTCAGAGTAACTGGAAGTGAGTGGATTAGTCCTGGAGTAACTACAAGTAGCCGAACTAATCGTCATGAAATCGGTGGTGGTTGGGCTAGTCAGTGTAGCTAGCGGTGGATAGACGAGCCGCAGTATAAACAGAGGTGGATGGATCGGCCACAGTGGAACCGGAAGTGACTCGGCCGTCGGCGGAGTGAGGAGAAAATGTGATATTCTGACCGAGAGAGAAACGGAAGTAGATGAAACCGAAGTAAACCGAAAGCAAATACGAGGAGTTGAACTTGAAATAAACGTGGGTTGAAGGAGACCGGATTTGAATGGACTGGGCGGGCGTGGGTGGGGTGGCGAATGGGCGGGCGGGCGGGCGAGTGGTTGGTTGGGGGGGGAGGGGAGGGGGGCGCATGGGCGGGTGGACCTGGGAGGAGGAAGGGCGGGCTAGGGTGGATGGGCGCGAGGGAGGAGGAGGAGGAGGAGGAGCCGGAGGAGGAGGAGGAGGAAGGACGGAGGACCGGGAGGGCAGGCTGAGTAAGTATTGATCTTGTCTCTCTACCTCCAGTCCGCCAGGCCTCGTCACACGTCTGTTACCAACGTCACACACCTCCCGTGACTCCCCGTTACTCGCGTTACGCATCAGCCACGTTCCCGTAACACGTGACGCCGCCACCGTCACAAAGGACCGGCTTCCTCGACCCCAAACACCGCCCCACGCACTCTCGCCGTCACACGCACCCTCCCTCCTGTCTCCGCGGGCGTTACAGACGG
>NC_091581.1:24391299-24393799 GCF_042767895.1 Penaeus vannamei
CACCCCACACGACCAGCCTCCTCCTGCGCCGCCCTTCGCCCGCGCCGCAGACACCGCGAACTCAACCCGTTTTCTCGAAGGGCTTTTGCTCCGCGGATCTTGAGGTCGGGTTTGCGGGCTATGCTGGTCTTGATGTATTGATTATTTTGCGTTTTTTTTTTTTTTTTTTTAATCTGTTATTCGTATTTTATACTTTTTTAAAAATTAATTTGCGGTTCTTGTTTCCATTCTGTTATACTATTTACTAATTCATTTGCATTTTTTTGTTTTCATTGTTTTTCGTTTTTTTATACTATTTTCTAATTCATTTGCGTTTTTGTTTTCATTTTGTTTTTCGTTTTTTTATACTATTTTCTAATTCATTTGCGTTTTTGTTTTCATTTTGTTTTTCGTTTTTTTATACTATTTTCTAATTCATTTGCGTTTTTGTTTTCATTTTGTTTTTCGTTTTTTTTATACGTTATTTTCTGTTTCATTTGGTTTTTTGTTTTCATTTTGTTTTTCGTTTTTTTATATTATTTTCTAATTCATTTGCGTTTTTGTTTTCATTTTGTTTTTCGTTTTTTTATACTATTTGCTAATTCATTTGCGTTTTTGTTTTCATTTTGTTTTTCGTTTTTTTATACTATTTTCTAATTCATTTGCGTTTTTGTTTTCATTTTGTTTTTCGTTTTTTTATACCATTTTCTAATTCATTTGCGTTTTTGTTTTCATTTTGTTTTTCGTTTTTTTATACTATTTTCTAATTCATTTGCGTTTTTGTTTTCATTTTGTTTTTCGTTTTTTTATACTATTTTCTAATTCATTTGCGTTTTTGTTTTCATTTTGTTTTTCGTTTTTTTAGATTGCTTTTTAAAAATATATTGGGCGTTTTTTGTTTTCTTTATGTTATTAATTTTTCATACTTTTTAAAAATATATTTGCCTTTTTTTGCTTTCATTCTGTTATTCATTTTTATACTATTTTTAAAATTCATTTGCTTTTTTGTTTTCATTATGTTTTTCGTTTTTTTATACTTTTTTATTTATTGATTTTGTTTTATTTTCTGTATTAGCCTCATGCCGTTATATATATTTATTCTATTTCTTTTGTTTCATGTTCATCCTTTCTTTTTCTTTTTATTATTACATGATATTCTATCTTTAAGAGACATTCGCTACTGGATAATGGCCTTAATGGATCTAATTCCTTAATTCCTTAATTTACTTTTATACCTTTTTTTGCTTTTGTTTACTTTTATAATAAATATCTATTTATTGTTTTCCCCCAAAGAAAGAATGAAAAAAATCAGAGAAGTAAAAAAAAAACGAAAGACGACGGATCAATCTATTCTATCAATCAATCGTTCTATCTATTGGTATTACCTATCGCTATGCTTCCCTTTTCTTATCAAGCTAACAAAAATAAAGAAACAAAAGAAAGAAGGAAAGAAAGAAGACAGGAAGGGAGAAAGAAAGAAAAAATCCAGAGAAGTAACCGTATCAACTGACGACGAATCAATCTATTTCGTTCTATCTACTGATATTACCTATGGCCATGCTTCCCTCTTTTATCAAGCTTAAAAAAAGAAAAAAAAAGAAAGAAAGAAGGAAAGAAGAAAGGAAGAAGTAAAGAAAGAAAGAGATAAAAAGAAAGAAGAAAGAGAAAAAAGAAAGGAAGAAAGAAAGAAAAAAAGAAAAAAGTAAAAAAACACAAAAAGAAAGAAAGAAAAATAAAACAAAAAACACGAAAAGCCTAAACAGCCCCTCCTTGTCACCCTGTCAGCCTTCTCCCTCTTAATCCTGATCACTCAATTAACGCCTTCATCAAAAACAATATCATCATCAACGCCAACAACAGCAATCTAATTCCAGTCAATGAAACAATCATTTAAAACCACCTGGTAATCAATTATACCTTATTAGTCGGCTTAATTGCTTGACGGCATCGAAGACCTGCCCCTTCCCGCCTATCAGGTTTTAATAATAGCAGCTGTAATGATAATGGTACTTCTAATGATGGTGACGACCCCGTAATGACAATAATGACTGTAATGGAAAAAATGATGATGATGATTGATGATGATGATGATGATGTCATCAGGCTAAGGCTGAGGAAGCTATACGTCGACTTCAACAGGAACAACGAAGGGAAGAAAACACACGAATATAGGCGTATTCGTGTGTTTTCTTGCCCTTCCCTTCGTTGTTCCTGTTGCAATCTGTTCAACATGAATTCCACACGTCGACTTCAGGACAACAAAGCCAAAAAAAAAAAAAAAAATAATGATAATAATAATAATAATAATAATAATAATAATAATAATAATAATAATAATAATAATAATAATAATAATAATAATAGTAATAATAATAATAATAAATAAGAAAAAAATAATATCAGAACAATAAAAAAAATAGAAAATAAACCAAACGCAAAAAAAAAAATAAAATAAAGTCAAAGATAACAGGGGAAAAATACAAATCGAAAAACAAGAAGAAAAAAAAAAAAAACATCGTCA
>NC_091581.1:24403799-24416299 GCF_042767895.1 Penaeus vannamei
CCCTCTCCTCTACCCTCCACCCCCTCCTCTACCCTCCACCCCCTCCTTCTACCCCCTCCACCCCTCCTCTACCCTCCACCCCCCTCCTCTACTCTCCATCCTCCCCTCTCCCCTCCACTCTCCCCTCCTACTTCCACTCCACCCCCTCCCCTCTCTCCTCCACACCCTCCTCTACCTCTATCCCCTCCTCTACCCTCCTCTACCCTCCTCTACCCTCCTCCACCCCCTCTACCCTCCACCCCCTCCCCTCTACCCTCCAGGCACCCCTCCCCTCCTCTACCCTCCATCCCCCTCCTCTCCTCCATTCTCCTTCCTCTTCCCTCCTCTGCTCTACTCTCCATCTCCTCCTTCCCTCCTCAATTCTCTCCTCTACCCCTCCTCTACCTTCTTCCTCTACCCTCCTCTACCCTCCTCCACCCCCTCCTCTACCCTCCTCCACCCCCTCCTCTACCCTCCTCCACCCCCTCCTCTACCCTCCTCCACCCCCTCCTCTACCCTCCTCTACCCTCCATCCCCTCCTCAGGACTGATAGGACCATCGCAGCTCATCGCTCGTCGCCCTATCTCGCAGTTGCCGCCGCAGCCCCAGCAACGGCGCCAGGCTGGAAGGAATCAACTGCCGCAGAAATGGAGAGTTGATCAGCCGCGCGCGCAAATCACTTTTGGGTCTACCTTCTCTCCCTCGCTCGCTCTCCCTCACTTTTGGGTCTACCTTCTCTCCCTCGCTCGCTCTCCCTCACTTTTGGGTCTACCTTCTGCTCCCCTCGTCAGCTCTCCTCTCACTTTTGGGTCTACCCAGCTACTCTCCTCTCCTCGCTCGCTCTCACTTTGGGGTCTACCTTCTTCTCTCTCCTTCGCTCTGCTCTCCTCACTTTTGGGTCTACCTTTCTCTCCCTCGCTCGCTCTTCCCTCACTTTGGGTCTACCTTCTCTCCCTCGCTCGCTCTCCCTCACTTTTGGGTCTACTCTTCTCTTCGATCTCCCTCGCTCCGCTTCCCTCCTCACTTTTGGGTCCTGCACCTTCTCTCCCTCGCTCGCTCTCCCTCACTTCTTGGGTCTACCTTCCCTCTCTCCCTCGCTCGCTCTCCCTCACTTTTGGTCTCACTTTTCTCTCCTCGCCTGCCTCCCTCACTTTTGGGTCTACCTTCTCTCCTCGCTCGCTCTCTCCTCACTTTTGGGTCTACCTTCTCTCTCTCGCTCGCTCTCACCTCACTTTTGGAGTCTACCTTCTCTCCCTCCGCTCGCTCTTTCCCTCACTTTTGGGTCTACCTTCCCTCGCTCGCTCTCCTCACTTTTACGGGTCTACCTTCTCTCCTCGCCTGCTCTCCCTCACTTTTGGTCTACTCTTCTCTCTCTCCCTCTACGCTCGCTCTCCTCACTTTTGGGTCTACCTTCTCTCCTCGCTCGCTCTCCCTCACTTTTGGGTTCATCTTCTCTCTCCTTCGCTCGCTCTCTCCTCACTTTTTAGGTCTACTCTTCTCTCCCTCGCTCGCTCTCCCTCACTCTTGGGTCTACCTTCTCTCTCTCCCTCGCTCGTCCTCTCACTTTTGCAATTACCTTCTCTCCTCGCTCGCTCTCCTCGCTCGCTCTCCTCACTTTTGGGTCATACCTTTCTTCTCGCTCGCTCTCCCTCACTTTTGGGTCTACCTTCTCTCCTCTCGCTCGCTTCTGCCCTCACTTTTTGTCTACCTTCTCTCCCTCGCTCGCTCTCCTCACTTTGGGTCTACCTTCTCTCCTCGCTCGCTCTCCCTCACTTTTGGGTCTACCTTCTCTCTCTCCCTCGCTCGCTCTCCCTCACTTTTGGGTCTACCTTCTCTCCCTCGCTCGCTCTCCCTCACTTTTGGGTCTACCTTCTCTCCCTCGCTCGCTCTCCCTCACTTTTGGGTCTACCTTCTCTCCCTCGCTCGCTCTCCCTCACTTTTGGGTCTACCTTCTCTCCCTCGCTCGCTCTCCCTCACTTTTGGGTCTACCTTCTCTCCCTCGCTCGCTCTCCCTCACTTCTTGGGTCTACCTTTCTCTCCCTCGCTTCCGCTCTTCCCTCACTTTTGGGTCTACCTTTCTCTCCCTCGCTCGCTCTCCCTCACTTTTGGGTCTACTCCTCTCTCTCTCCTCGCTCGCTCCCCCTCACTTTTGGGTCTACCTTCTCTCCCTCGCTCGCTCCCCCTCACTTTTGGGTCTACCTTCTCTCCCTCGCTCGCTCTCCCTCACTTTTGGGTCTACCTTCTCTCCCTCGCTCGCTCGCTCCCCCTCACTTTTGGGTCTACCTTCTCTCCCTCGCTCGCTCTCTCCTCGCACCCTTCTTAATTACCTTCTTCTTCCTCCCCCTCGCTCGCTCTCCCTCACTTTTGGGTCTACCTTCTCTCTCTCGCTCGCTCTCCCTCACTTTTGGGTCTACCTTCTCTCCCTCGCTCGCTCTCCCTCACTTTTGGGTCTACCTTCTCTCCCTCGCTCGCTCTCCCTCACTTTTGGGTCTACCTTCTCTCCCTCGACTCTAACTCTCCGATCCGCACTTTTGGGTCTGCAGCTTCTTCTCTCTCTCGCTCGCTCTCCCCCTTTTTGGGTCTACTGGCTTCTCTCCCTCACTCCGCTCGCTCTCCCTACTCTGCCACTTGGGTCTACCTTCTCTCCCTCCGCTCGCTCTCCCTCACTTTTGGGTCTACCTTCTCTCCTTATGCCGCTCGCTCGTCGCCCCCTTTGTTCCTTTTGGGTCTACCTTCTCTCCCTCGCTCGCTCTCCCTCACTTTTGGGTCTACCTCTCTCTCCCTCGCTCGCTCTCCCTCACTTTTGGGTCTACCTTCTCTCCCTCGCTCGCTTGCTCTCCCTCGCTCGCTCTCCCTCACTTTTGGGTCTACCTTCTCTCCCTCGCTCGCTCTCCCTCACTTTTGGGTCTACCTTCTCTCCCTCGCTCGCTCTCCCTCACTTTTGGGTCTACCTTCTCTCTCTCCCTCGCTCGCTCTCCCTCACTTTTGGGTCTACCTTCTCTCCCTCGCTCGCTCTCCCTCACTTTTGGGTCTACCTTCTCTCTCTCCCTCGCTCGCTCTCCCTCGCTCGCTCTCCCTCCAACAAGGCTTCTCGGCTACTTTTTCCCAGCGCGGTTTGGGTTTGTGTTCATCTTTTATCCTCTCTGTGGCGTCTTGGTTCTCGATCTCTTTTCTTTTCGTGTTCTTCTGTTTCTTGTTCTTCGTCTTCGGTTTTGTTTCTCTTTCTCTCTTTCTTTCTTTCTTTCTTTCTTTCTTTCTTTCTTTCTTTCTTTCTTTCTTTCTTTCTCTCTCTCTCTCTCTCTTTGTCTCTTTCTCTCTTTCTTTTTCTCTCTCTCTCTCTCTCTCTCTCTCTCTCTCTCTCTCTCTCTCTCTCTCTCTCTCTCTCTCTCTCTCTCTTCATTTCCTTTTCTTCTTCCTCGTTCATTTTCACCTCGTCTTCTCTCTTTCTTTTCCCCTTTTCCCTATCCTTATCTTTTATTTTCTTTCTACTTTCTCTTCTTCATTTTCCTGTTTCTCTTCCTTCTACTCTTCCTACCCTCTTACTTCTCTTCTTTCCTGTCACTCTTTATGTTCTTCCGTATTTATCGTTTATATTAGCGTTAATGACCATTTCCTTAAACATTCGGTAAAAAGCACGACAGTGTTTTTGCTCACTTTATGTAGCATAATTTGATTTTTTTTTTTTGGGGGGGGGGAGGGAGGGGGGGAGGGGGTAGCATTTTATCTGACCTTCGTGTGGCAATTTTTTCTCTCCGCAGAATACGCTGTTCTTAATCCAGTTCGTAACGCTTCGGACTTACAGAGCAGTCTAAACCCTCCTTTGCGTATAGAGGCATAACGTCCATAAGACACGCATAGAACTACAAAAATCACCTTCGTTACAAGAGGCCACACGGAGGACGGGTCCCTCGCAAGGCACTGGCTCTCCTCCTCTTCCACCAGTGCCAGGTATTCCACGCGTCGGCACTGGCACACAGGCGGGGCGGGGCGGCGGAACAAAGCACGGAAGGCATGCCACACTAAGTGCCAACACACGTGAAATACTAGCGAGGCACTAGGGCCAAGCGGGAAAATATCATGGAGGCAGGAGAGACGGCCTGGCCCCGGAAAATTACGGCTCCAGACGCGGGCTCGCCGGGCTTGGCACGGTGCCAGGCCCTGTGCGTGCGCGCGCGGGTGTGTGCGTGGGTGGTTGCACGTCTCTGTTTGCGTGGATGTACCTATAAAAAGTGCTTGGGTGTGTGTGTAAATATATATATATATTTATATATATTTATGTATTTATATATTTATATATTTATATATATATACATATATATATATATATATATATATATATATATACATATATACATATATACATATATATACATATTTACACATATACATACACATACATATATATATATATATATATATATATATATATATATATATATATATATATATATATATATATATATGTATGTATATATAAACACACACACACAAACACATATATACATATACACATACATATATATAAATATATATATCCATACATAAAAGAAAAGAAAAAAATGAAATATAGATATAGATATATATATATATATATATATATATATATATATATATAGAAACATATGCATAGACACACACACACACACACATACACATACACATACAAACACACACACACACACACACACACACACACACACACACACACACACACACACACACACACACACACACACACACACACACACACATACACACACACATATATATATATCTATATCTATATCTATATCCTATATCGTGTGCGTGTGCGTGTGCGCAGGAGGAAGAAGGCTCAGCGGGGGGAGGGGGAGGGGAGCCAGATGGAGCGACTAGGGGTGCTGACTCCGGCTGCAGGGGGTCGGAAGCATCCCCAGGCATTGGCACAGGGGTGGGGGAGAGGAGACAAGGAGAGAGAGGGAAATGGGAGGGGGAGGGAGGGACATGGGGAAGTGGGGAGGAGGGAGGAAGGGCCAAGGGAACTGAGAGGAGGAGGGAGGGGACAGGGGGGTAGTGGGGGAGGGAAGGGGGTAGAGAGGGAGAAGGAGAGTGGGGAGGGAGGGAGGGGGGGAGAGGGAAGGGTGGGGACGAAAAAGGGGAGTAGGAGACACTGGGGGTGCTGAATGACAAGGGGATGGAAGGGGGGAGAGTGAGGGGAAGAGGGAGAAGGGAGGAAAAGAAAGCGTAAGCATAACTGGGATAAAGGCAAGAGGAAGATAGAACGGAGGAGGGAGAAGTAAAGAGGTTTGGAAGGGAAGAGGATTGAGAGAGTGAATGGATGGACGAAAATCGAGGGATAAGTGTAGTGTGATGATGATGATGATAAAGAAGAAGAAGATGATGATGATGATGATGATGATGATGATGATGATGATGATGATAATGATGATGATGATGATGATGATGATGATGATGATGATGATGATGATGATGATGATGATGATGATGATAAAGAAGATGAAGAAGAAGCTTATGATTAAGAGAAAGACAAGGAGAAAAAAAAAACGAAAGACATCGACAACGAAGACGATTCAAAGGCAGAAACGAAATAAATAGAAAGAAGAACGAAAGAAGAAATAACAAGCAATGGATTGAAAAAATAGATAAAGAGGAAATAACACCACCAACAATAACTACAAATCCCACAAAGAAGAGAACATGAGAGTAAGAGAAGAGGAAGAGGAGAAGGAGAAAAGGCAAGAGGACACGAGAGGAAGAGAAGAGGAAGCGGAAGAGGAGAAGGAGAAGGAGAAAGGGCAAGGGAATTAGCGTAGCCTGCTGACTCGGGGAAAGCGTTTTCTCTTTTGTTCATCTTTTATCTCCGAGCGGGTTTATGTGCCGAGCTACACGGGCTAACCCTCTTTTCGTTTCCCTCCTTTTTCTGTTTCTTTTTTCTGTTTCCTCCCTTTCTCGCCCTCCCTCTCCCTCTCCTCTGCCCCTCCCTCTCCCTCCCTCTCTTGCCTTCCCTCTCCCCTCCTTTTCTCGCTCCTCCTCTCGCCCTCCCTCTCTCCCCCCCCTTTTTCTTCCCCTCCCTCTTTTCTGTTTCTCTCCCTTCTCGCCCTCCCTCTCCCCTCCCTCTCGCTTCGCTCCTCTCCTCCCACCCTTCCCTTTCTCTCCCTTTGACTTCTCCCATTCCCTCATCCCTTCTTTTTTTTTTACTCTTTTCTATATCCTTCTGTCTTCTCTTTCGTATCTCTTAACCACCTTCTCTCCTTTTCCTCCCCCTTCATTTCTACTCTTATTCGACTGTCCCTCTCATCTACCCTTCACTTTTCATCTCCCTCTCTCCTTCTCCCCTTTGCCCCTCTCATCTACCCTTCTCCACTCCCCCTCTCTCTCTCTCTCTCTCTCTCTCTCTCTCTCTCTCTCTCTCTCTCTCTCTCTCTCTCTCTCTGTCTCTCTCTCTGTCTCTGTCTCATCTGCTCTCTCTGTCTCTGTCTCTGTCTCTCTCTCTCTCTCTCTCTCTCTCTCTCTCTCTCTCTCTCTCTCTCTCTCTCTCTCTCTCTCTCTCTCTCTCTCTCTCTCTCTCTCTCTCTCTCTGTCTCTGTCTCTGTCTCTACTCTCTTGTCTCTGTCTCTGTCTCTGTCTCTGTCTCTGTCTCTGTCTCTGTCTCTGTCTCTGTCTCTGTCTCTGTCTCTGTCTCTGTCTCTGTCTCTGTCTCTGTCTCCCTCTTCCCATTCCCTCTGCCCCTCTCATCTACCCTTCATTTTCCATCTCCCTCTCCCTCTACCCCTCTCATCTACCCTCCCCTTACCCTCTCCCCTCCCCCTCTCCTCTCGTCCCTACTCGCACCCTTATCCTTATCCCCGTCACCCTTATCTCCGGCCCTCATACCCTCGTCCATTGGCACTCTTTCCCTACAACCGCTGGCACTCCCAAACCGACGCAATTTCTCCCGGTAATAGAATGGTTCCCGTTGTAGATCGACCCTTAGCTAAAGTGGAACCGATTCCGGGATGAACTTGTACTAGTGACGCGCGCGATAGAATAAAAATGCGTTGTTGATGGGTATGGTGCTGGAGTGTTTTTACGTTTTTTTTTTTTGTTTTTTTTTTTTGTTTTTTTTTTTTACTTTTTTGGGGGGTGGGGGGTGGAGAGAGTGGGGTAGGGGGGTTGTCGTGTAATGCTTTTGTTCGGCGGTCGCGCTGATGCAAGTTTTTTTCCCGTTTTCTTTTCCTTTTCTCTCTTTCATTCTTTCTCTCATCTCGGCATTCTTTCTTCCCTTCTTTCTTTTCGACATTCCATCGATTACGAAAAAAAGACCCGACTTCTCACCCAATAGGAGATAAGAAATTTAAAAATAATAATAACAAATAAATAAATAAACGAGAAACGGGAATATTTTTCACCCTCAACCAACAACCACGACAATGCAGTCACCCCAGCTGTCTCCCATGCCACGCGGCAAGTCTTCAGTACATCCCAATAAGTAAAACCCGCGGCAAGTCTTCAGTACATCCCAATAAGTAACACCCGCGCCTCATACCCCTCCTCAAGTGCCCCCCCCCCCCCCCGAGACATACACCCAGGGGTTCCGCGCAGTCTACCGTGCCCTCAACGCCTCCAGGTGTGTATCAGGACCTATTAGTAGAAAGAATAATCCTTTTGGTGGTAGAAAGGGCGTGTCGCGGCTTAAGGGGCAGGTATGTGAAGAATGGGAGAGGGAGGGATTGTATGTGTTCTGCTGCGGAAGGCGAGGGAGGGAGGGAGGTCGTGTTAGACAAAGGGAGGGATAAGAGTTGGGAAGGGAGGAAGGGGGAGGGGAGGGGTGGGGGAAAGGAGGAAAGGAAGGAGAAAAAGAATAGCAGAGAAAATGATAATGAAAAGGAAAGAGAATAGGAAAGAAAGAAAGAACGAAGAGAGAAAGAAAAGAAATGAAAAAGAAAGAAAATGGAAAAAGAGGAGAAAAAGAAAAGGAAAGAGAGAAAGAGCCAGAAAAGAGAAAACGAAAATCGGTGAGGAGGAAGAGTAAGAAAAGTTATCTTTTTGGAGCGAAACTGGCAAGTTTATGGGGAGATAAAGTTGTGGGAAAATTACAGGGGAGGTAGATGTGATTTGGGTAGACTTGTGGTGCGATTACGGCCGGGAACGTGGGCGGTGATCACGTGCGGGCGGGGGGGAAGCGTGAGGGAAGTGGGAGAGAAGCCGGGTTGCGAAGAGGGAAGTAGGAGGGAAGCGGAAAGAAGCGGGATGGAAGTGGGAGGGAAGTAGGGTTGCGAAGAGGGAGGGAGGTGGGGGGAAGCGGAGGAAAAGTGGGAGGGAAGTGGGGGGATCAGAGGGAGGGAAATGGGAGGGGGAGCAGCGGGGGGAAGAGGAGAGAGGAAGGCGGGGTGGGAGTGGGGGAGCATTGGGAAGGGAGGGCGAGTGAGGGAAAGAAGGAAGGGAAGAACTGGCCGCCGTTTCAGAACGCAACCGATTAAGCATTGACTTCATAAGCTACACACACACACACACACACACACACACACACACACACACACACACACACACACACACACACACACACACACACACACACACACGCCCACCTCCGCCGCCCTTCCCGGAAGACACGCGGGCGGCAGCGACGGGGATCACGCGGAAGCCAAACGTCACGTGTTAAGAAATTAATTAGCAGAAGGACTTGCAAAAAGAAAAATAAGAAAAAAGAACAAAAATGAAGGCACCGCGCAGAGAGAGAGGGAGGGGGAGGGAGAGGGAGAGGGAGAGGGAGAGAGGAGAGAGGAGAGAGGGAGAGGGAGAGTGGGAGAGGGAGAGGGAGAGGGAGAGGGAGGAAGGGAGAGGGAGAGAGGGAGAGGACAGAGAGAGAGAGAGAGAGAGAGAGAGAGAGAGAGAGAGAGAGAGAGAGAGAGAGAGAGAGAGAGAGAGAGAGAGAGAGAGAGAGAGAAGAGGAGGAAATGAAGGTGCTTGAAGCGGGGTTTTAGGGGCGTGCTCGCCTTTTCTCTCTCGCTTGCTCTCTTTTCTCTTTCTCTCTTTACTTCCGAAGATGATGCGATATTCTGCATAACTTTTTTTTCTCTTTCTGTACCTCACTCTCACTCTCCCTCTCTCTCTCTCTCTCTCTCACTCCCTATCTTTTCCCTATCCTCTCTCCTCTCCTCCTCCTCCCTCTTCCCTCCCCTCCCTCCTCTTCCTTCCTATCTCTCACCCTCCCTCTCTCCCTTATTCCGAAATTAATTATTCGCCAAAGTTATCCTTGATCATTTACTCCTTCCCTCCTTCCTTCTCCCCCTTTGTCGGCCCTATCTATCACCCGAGGGGATTCCGGTGAAAGCTTTAATCCGTGTTCCTTCCCTCGCCACCTACAAAAGAGAAAAAGAGGAAGATGGGGAGAAAGGGAGAGGGAGGGAAGGAGGGGAAGGGAGAGAGAGGGAAGGTGGGGGGAGGGAGGGAGAGAGAGAGGGGGGAAGGGAGACAGAGAGAGGGAGAGGGAGAGGAGAGAGAGGGAGAGAGAGAGAGGGAGAGAGAGAGAGAGAGAGAGAGAGAGAGAGAGAGAGAGAGAGAGAGAGAGAGAGAGAGAGAGAGAGAGAGAGAGAGAGAGAGAGAGAGAGAGAGAGAGGAGAGGGAGAGAGAGGGAGAGAGGGAGTGAGAGAGAGGAGAGAGAGAGAGAGAGAGAGAGAGAGAGAGAGAGAGAGAGAGAGAGAGAGAGAGAGAGAGAGAGAGAGAGAGAGAGAGAGAGAGAGAGAGAGAGAGATGGAGGGGAGGGAGGGAGGGGAGAGGGGAAGAGAGGCAGGAGTACGTGAGGAGAGGAATCAAAAAGAGAGGAGAGAAAGGCATAGGGAGGGGAGGCAAGGGGAGGAGGAGGTGGAGAGCGTAAGCTAGATAGAGTGCAGAGAGAGAGGGGGGGATTAAGAGAGAGAGAGAGAGAGAGAGAGAGAGAGAGAGAGAGAGAGAGACAGACAGACAGACAGACAGACAGACAGACAGACAGACAGAGAGAGAGAGAGGGGGGGGGGGAGAGAAAGAGAAAGAAAGCGAGAAGAGAAAGAAAAACAAACGCGTAGACAGCCCTCACCTTCTGCCACCCACTCCCTCGCAGAGAATAAGTTCAAATATCTTTCCCAAGGCATTAGTTATTGTTCACCCGAAACAGTTAATTACGCTGCCCGCTCGAGTCCTATCATCAATGAATGCGGTCCTGACATCCCGTAATGAAGGTGAACAGCGGGTTTTCAAATCCCTGAATGGGCGAGTTATTCAGAACTTGTGGGATCCTATTCACGGCGATGTAGAAGGCGTGGAATCTCCTTTTCCCTTCCCTAATCCACTCATCTCCTCTCCGTCTGGCTCCTCCCTCTTTCTCTTTTTTTATTTTATTTCCTTCTCTGGCTGTCTGTCTCACTATCTAGCTCTCTCTCTTTGTCTGTCTGTCTGTCTGTCTGTCTGTCTGTCTGTCTGTCTGTCTGTCTGCCTCTCTCACTCACTAACTCTCTCATTCACTCTCACTCACTCTCTCTCACTCATTCACTCACTCATTCACACTCTCTCTCTCTCTCTCACTTTCACTCTCTCCCCACTCCCTCACTCAACTTTCACTCTCACTCACTCCCTCCCTTCCTCCCTCCCTCCCTCCCTCCCTCCAACACTCTCTCTCTCTATTCCATGTGCGTACATGTGCAACCGCATCCGTGCATACCCACACGTGTCTGCGCCTTCGTCGACACTGCCTGCGTGGAACAAAAGCCCTGCGTCTGATTAAGCACACACAGCCTTTACCGAGCATGACATTCCCACTTCGAGAGCGCTTCAGATTCCCCCGGAAAAGGAACCTGAAAGAACACGCCGACGTAATTCATACACGCGCCACGAGCTCTTCAGCGGCGCGACTTGCAAAAGCGTTACGCGAATTACTCACTCTTGGGGGAGGAAGGGGAAAGAAAGAAAAGAAAAGAAAGAAAAAGAAAAAAAAAAAGCTGAAAAAGCAAAAAAGATTTAAATGCATCCTCAAGATGAGGGCCAAGTGGCACTCCAGCCGACTCCCCCTTCCACCTGCCCCCTCCTCCTGCCCCTCCTCCTGCCCCTCCCCTCCCCCTCCCCCTCTCCCCCTCCCCCCTCCTCCCCCTCCTCCCCCTCCCCTTCCTCCTCCTCCTCCTCCTCCTCCTTCAGGCGTCACCTTCACAAGCATCTCCGCCGACAAAGACGCCCAGCTGCGAGCGAGTCTTTCGGCGACGACTCGGAGGCCCCGAGCCCTTTCTGCTTTGACTCGCTCCTTCCTCGCGCGAGACTTAGGTATACACGAGAAATAATGGTAATAAGAGACCTAAAAAAAAAATCTTTGTTGGGTAAAAGCAACCAGCGCTCTGGCGTCGCTGCTGCCGTGGCGCAGTCTCCTTTAAGAGGCGGATTCTCTCATTCTCTCATTCTCTCTCTCTCCCTCTCTCTCCCTCTCTCTCTCTCTCTCTCTCTCTCTCTCTCTCTCTCTCTCTCTCTCTCTCTCTCTCTCTCTCTCTCTCTCTCGTCCCTCTCTCTCTCTCCGTCCCTCTCCCTTCCTCTCTCTCTCCCCACTACCCATCCCCCTTCCCCTCTCTCCCTCTCTCCACCCCCTCTCCCTTTACTCCCTTCACCCCCTCCCCACCCCCCTCCTCTACATCCTCTCTCCTCCATCTCCATCCCCCTTCCTTCCCTCTCCCTCTCCATCCCTCCTCCCTCCCCCTCTCCATCCTTCTCCCTCTCCCTCTCTCTCCATCCCTCCCCCTCCTCTCCTCCCCTTCCCCTTCCTCTCCCTCTCCCCTCTTCCCTCCACCTTCCCCTTCCTCTCTCTCTCCATCCCTCCCCCTCCCCTCCACCTTCCCCTTCCTCCTCCCTCTCTATCCTCCCCTCCCCTCCACCTTCCCCTTCCTCTCCCTCTCTATCCCTCCCCCTCCCCCTCTCCATCCCTCTCTCTCCCGGGAGTGATGGCCATCGGTCTGTTCCGAAGCCGATTCGGTTGGATTTCAGAGCCGGAATCCGAGAGCGACCGTCCCTCTCTCCCGTGCATGAACCCGCTCGTTCGGATCCGCGAAGACCGAGATCCTCGTCACGGTTTCGGACACGGGAGCGGTCCTGCGATGCTCAATCCGTGAACCGCTTGAACCACCGGCGGAGCGTGAGCCTATAACTGGTTCATCGGTTCGTGGGTTTGGTTTCTGGTCTTTGTCTTATATATAAGGTCAAGGTCACGGTTCGTCGCGGTTCTGTGAGTCGGATATTTTAGGGGTTCATCGATTCAGTGGGTTAATTTTGCCCGGTTCAGCGATTCCGTGACTGGTCGGCCTATAATTTGATTTTCTCTTGCTTTATCACACAATAATATCACACATACATACATTATATACTACATACATATACACATTATTACTTTCACGGATTAATAATACACACACACACACACACACACACACACACACACACACACACACACACACACACACATATATATATAACGTATGTGCATATATGTATGTATATATATGTATGTATGTATGTATGTATGTATGTATGTA
>NC_091581.1:24421299-24423799 GCF_042767895.1 Penaeus vannamei
ATGATTTTCCTCGTCTACCATTTTCTTTCTTGTCCCGTTTCATTCATTTTCTTCTGTTCACTACTTCGCTCTTTGTTGCCTTCTGTTCTTTTATTTTCTTTCTTTTTTACCTCGATCAATCATCCTCTGTTTTGATGACAAGAAATTCCTCAATCATTCTCTTTCTTCCCTCCTCCTTCTACCATTCACCTTGCTGTTCTTTTTATCGTCTATTCTCCCTTGTTGTTCTTTTATCGTCTATTCTCCCTTGTTCTTTTATCGTCTATTCTCCCTTGTTCTTTTTATCGTCTATTCTCCCTTGTTCTTTTTATCGTCTATTCTCCCTTGTTCTTTTTATCGTCTATTCTCCCTTTCTCCCTTTCGTTTTTTAATGCTTTTCGCTCGTCGCAAATTATTCTTCTTTGCCAATTATTTCCTTTCTTCCCTCCTCCTCCTGTCATTCACCTTGCTGTTCTTTCATCTTTTCTTCTTCCATTCTCTATCTTGTTCTTTGTAGTTTTGTCTCCTTTGTGTAGACTTATTCGTTTCAACTCTCTTCGTCTGACTATTTAATTATTATCGCGTTTCTCTGGGTCTTCCATTCTTACCGCTTTTTGTTTTTATTTCGTTTCTTCCTTTCATTTAAGTACTTATCCATTTTTTATTTTCTTGTTAATTTTTCGTGTATTATTCTCCCTATTATCTATCTTCCTCATTCTGTCTTTCGCTTTTTTATCTTTTATTGTTTTTATTCTGCTTTTTTTTGCCCCTTTACCCTTTCTTTCTTTCGTGTTTGCCAGTCATTCTATTTCCTTTTCTTAATTTACCCCATTTGCTTGTTTTTGCGATTCTTTTCTTCAGTTCTTTCTTTGGTTCTTTCCTCCTTTTTTTCCTCTGTATTTCGTTCGTTTTCTCTCTCTCTCTCTCTCTCTCTCTCTCTCTCTCTCTCTCTCTCTCTCTCTCTCTCTCTCTCTCTCTCTCTCTCTCTCTCTCTCTCTCTCCCTCTCTCCCTCTCTCCCTCTCTCCCTCTCTCCCTCTCTCCCCTCTCTCCCTCTCTCCCTCTCTCCCCCTCTCTCCCCCCCTCCCCCTCTCCCCCTCTCTCCCCCTCTCTCCCCCTCTCTCCCCCTCTCTCCCCTCCCTCTCTCCCTCTCACCCTCCCTCTCTCTCCCTCTCTCTCTCCCTCCCTCTCTCTCTCTCTCTCTCTCTTTCTCCCGCTCTCTCTCTCTCCCTCTCTCCCTCTCTCCCTCTCTCCCTCTCTCTCTCCCTCTCTCCCTCTCTCCCTCTCTTGATTCATAAGCCAATATTTTTTTTCTTTTCCCATTCTTCCGCCATTCTCTTCTTTTATTAGGCTTCTCTTTGTCATTACCTGCGAAAGCGTTTCTTCGACTGCACTCAGGAGGAAGAGATGAGAAAGATAATGAAAAAAACACGTGAATGCTTTCCCTCCCCCTCCCCTCCCTCCCCCCCTCCCCCCCTCTCCACGTGACTCATTACATTGAATCGCACTCCACCCCTACCTACCCTAGTTTCCCCTCCCTCATCCTCTCTCTCTCTCCTCTCCCTGCTCTCTCCACTCGAGCCCCACTCCTTCCTCTCGCCTCCAACTACGCCCCTTCCACCCTCCCCTCCCTCTCCCCCTCCCACCCACCCCCAACTCCCCCTATCCCCCACTCCCTTCCCATCCAACCACCCTTTTTCATCATCCTCCCTCTCCCCCTCTCCCTCCCCCTTCCATCCTCCTCACTCTCCCCCTCTCTCTTCCCCTCCATCTCCTCCTCCCTCTCCTTCCCCCTTCCCCTCTCCCCCCTCCCCAAACTCCCTGTAAATAAGCTGTTTGATTTGAAGACTTTTTGATGTTCTCCAGACCTTGGGATTCTGCGCACTCTTCTTGGCATCTCTCACACATCTTCCAGGGTCCATTGTTCTATCCACCTGCTTCTCATCGAATGTAAGGAAGGGAGAAAGAGAGAAGAGAGAAAAAGGGCTTGGAAGTTCATATGGGGAGAGGAAGGGACGGAGGGTGGTTTTAGCTTATGAGGGAGGGAGGGTGGGAGGAGATGAAACACCACGATTGTTTGTCATTCATATATAAGAAAGAAAGAGAGATACACTCATTATATACCTTCCTCATACATCTATCCGTCCCGGATAGATAGAAGACTAAAACATGCATCTAAACATACATCTCTCTCTCTCTCTCTCTCTCTCTCTCTCTCTCTCTCTCTCTCTCTCTCTCTCTCTCTCTCTCTCTCTCTCTCTCTCTCTCTCTCTCTCTCTCTCTCTCACTCTCTCTCACTCTCTCCTCTCTCTCTCTCTCTCCCTCTCTCTCTCTCTCTCTCTCTCTCTCTCTCTCTCTCTCTCTCTCTCTCTCTCTCTCTCTCTCTCTCTCTCTTTCTCTCTTCTTTGCTCCTCGTCCTGCTCATCTGCCTTCCTCCACCTCCTTCCTCTCTTCCACTTGCCCTTGACCTCATCCTCGTTCTTGCTCTCCTTCTCCTTCTCCCTCTCCCTTTCACTCTCAACA
>NC_091581.1:24428799-24431299 GCF_042767895.1 Penaeus vannamei
CCCTCCCTCCCTCCTCCCTCCTCCCTCCCTCCCTCCCTCCCTCCCTCTCTCTCTCTCTCTCCCTCCTTCCCTCGTCTCTCTCACTCCCCCCCCTCTCTCTCTCCCTCCCTCCCCTCTCTTCCTCCCTCTCTCTCTCTCCCTCCCTCCCTCTCTCTCCCTCCTCCCTCTCTCTCCCTCCCTCTCCCTCCCTCCCTTCCTCCCTCCCTCCCTCCCTCTCTCTCCCTCTCCCTCCCTCTCCCTCCTTCCCTCTCCCTCCCTCCCTCTCCCTCTCTTCCCCTCCTCCCTCCCTCTCTTCCCCTCCCTCTCCCTCTCCTCTCCCTCCCTATCTCTCTCTCCCCTCTCTCTCCTCCCTCCCTCCTCCCTCTCCCTCTCTCCCTCCCTCCCTCCCTCTCTCTCCTCCCTCCTCCCTCCCTCCCTCTCTTCTCTCTCCCTCCCTCTCTCCCTCCCTCCCTCCCTCTCCTCCCTTCCTCCCTCCCTCCTCTCTTCTCCCTCTCCCTCTCCCTCTCCCTCTCTCCCTCCCTCTCCCTCTCTGTAAGACTGAATAATGAAAGGAGCTGCTGAAACGCAAGGAAACTGTTTGAGTCCTGCATTTTTAATTTCTCTACGTTCGCCGCGTCCTCGTAGACTTGTAGTTTGCGTTGCAGCCTTATTTAGTCGCCATAACGATCAGTCTTGCAACGTCAGTTCATTGCATCACTGTTAGCGCTCAAGGGAGTCGGCAACACAGAACAAGACTGTACTGAATTGTGTGTGTGTGTGTTGTTTGCTTGTTTGTGTGTGTGCATGTGTGTTTATTCATGTATGTATATATATGTATATATATATATATATATATATATATATATATATATATATATATATATATATATATACATATACATATATATACATAATATAATATGATATACATATACATGTATATCATATTATATTATGTGCGTGTGTGTCTTTCTCTGTCTCTCGTTATGCATATGCTATACATACATAGATACACTCATGCATGGATACATATAACAATAAATAATAAGAGTTACATTAAATATTATTAATATTAATATACTTTACACACACACACTTTAATTACTAATACACACACACACACACACACACACACACACACACACACACACATGAATCCATACAGAAGAAAAAATATGAGAGGAAAATGATCCAATCCTCCTTATGGATATTCAGGCATTTGCTACCATATAGTTTTGCTGCAAACATACCAATAATATCTGCGGGCATTTCGATAGAGGAAGGAACTCATAAATATACTAATAGCGGACACGGTGGCATTATCTAGGAGAGATGTGTGTGTGTGTGTGTGTGTGTGTGTGTGTGTGTGTGTGTGTGTGTGTGTGTGTGTGTGTGTGTGTGTGTGTGTGTGTGTGTGTGTGTGTGTGTGTGTGAGTGAGTGAGTGAGTGAGTGAGGTGGTAGTGCAGTGAGTGGTGAGTGGAGAGAGTGGTGAGTGAGACAGGCAGCCAGTGAGCAGGTGAGATGGTGAGTGAGTGAGCAGAGCAGAGCCAGTCAACCTGTGCAAGGCAGGAATTGAATGAGTGAGGTGGTGCCAAGGTGAGAGTGAGGTGAGGTGAGTGAAGTGAGCCAGATCAACCTGTGAGGCAGGTGAATGGAGTGAGTGAGGTGGTGAGTGAGTGAGGTGAGTGTGGTGAGGTGAGTGAGTGGGCGAGCAGAGCCAGTCAACCTGGCAGGCAGGTGGGCCAATGGTGAGTGAGTGAGTGAGTGGAAATAAGTGAAGATGAGTGAGGTGAGTGAAATAGAGTGAGGCTATATGAGTGAGTGAGTGAGTGTAGGCGAGCCAAGTCATACCTGTTTGAGCCCGGAGGTGAATGAGTGAGTGAGTGTGTGAGTGAGTGAGTGAGTGAGTGAGCGAGCCAGTCAACCTGTGAGCAGGTGAATGAGTGAGTGAGTAAGTGTGTGAGTGTGTGAGTGAGCCAGGCAACCAGTGAGCAGGTGAATGAGTGAGTGAGTGAGTGAGCAAGCGAGCCAGTCAACCTGTGAGCAGGTGAATGAGTGAGTGAGTGAGTGAGTGAGTGAGTGAGTGAGCGAGCGAGCCAGTCAACCTGTGAGCAGGTGAATGAGTGAGTGAGTGAGTGAGTGAGCGAGCGAGCCAGTCAACCTGTGAGCAGGTGAATGAGTGAGTCAGTCAGTCAGTCAGTCAGCCAGCCAGTGAGCAGGTGAATGAATGAGTGAGTGAATGAGTGAGTGAGTGAGTGAGCGACCGACCGACCGACCGAACAAGTGAGCCATCCAGCCATCCAGCGAGTGCCCGTTCGCACGCGTCCGTGTATGCGTGTGCGTGTGACTGTCCTTGATCACCAATAGCCGGCAAGCCCACGAACGAGGCCCCGAAATCCCCGAATGACCGCCGCATACAAGCCCCAATTACGCAAGGGGATCCTTCCGGACTCGGGGCTCCCAAGATCCGGGACTCTGGGCTGCGTCCTCGCGTCCCTAATTTCCTCTCTCCTGTCCCTC
>NC_091581.1:24433799-24441299 GCF_042767895.1 Penaeus vannamei
CTTCTTTCTCCTTGCATCAACTTAACTTCACCTTCCTCTCTCCCCATCAACTCAGGACCCCACACCATTCCACCCCCCCCCGCCCCACACGCAACGTAAGGGGATCCAGCACCAGACATCATTAGGCACAACACCCCGCCGTGCCTCCTTTAGCTCGTGTAGGACCCCCTCCCCCCTTCCCCCTTACAACTCAACTTATTTATTCCCCCTCCTTCCTTCCTTCTGCTGCATCCACTCGGCTCCCTCTTCCTCCTTCCTGCTTCTCCCCCATACATCCATCTGTCTCCTCTCCTTCTTATACCCTTACCCTACATCACATCCCACACCCCCACTTCCTCCCTCCTTCCCTCCTTCCCTACATCTAATGTCCTCCTCCCTCCCCCTCCCCCTCCTGCATCAACCCTCCCCCTTCCTTCCACCCTCCTACCTCCCCCTACCTGAATTTTCACCTTTACCCCCTACCTGAACTCCTCCCCCTCTTTCCTTTCTCCCTCTCCCCTTACATCAAATCAAACCTACTTTATTCCTCCCCCCTTCCTCCTCATTCCCCTAAATCAACCCCCCCCCCTTCCTCCCTTCCACTTCACCCCTTACATGACCCCTCACACCCCACTTCCCCCTACATCACTTCCCTCCCCATTTCCTTCCTCCCTACACCCTCTCTACATGTAACCCCCACCTCCCCTTTATCCTCCTCCCCTCACATCAACTCAACACCTTCCCTCCTCCTCTTTTCCTCCCCCCTCCCTTTCACATTCCCCCTCACCCCCCTTCCCTTCCCACTCACTCCCCTTCCTACATTCTCACTCAGACTCCCCCCCTTTCCTACTGCTCACACCTCGCATCCCCCTGCACGCGACGAAAGATCGGCACCAGACATCATTAGGCACAACACCCTGCCGCGCCTTCTGCAGCTCCCCGCAAGACGCCCTGTCGAGTCGTTGTGTCGAGGACGACCCATTCGAGGACCGAGACGAATAACCAGTGCGGTTGAGGGGCTTTTGTCGGATGGTGTTGGGGGGGGATGGGTGAGGATGGGAGTGGTGGGGAGGGGGGTGAAGGAGTGGGGGTGAGGGAATGACTGGAGTGAAGGGGGTAGGTGAAGGGGAATGGGTGGGTGAAGAGATGGGGAGGTGAGAGATGGTGAGTAAGGGGTGGGTGAAAGAGGGTGGTAGGTGAATGGGTAAGGATTGACGGCAAGTGAGCAAGAGGACTGGATGGAGTGGGGTAGGGGGTGTAAAAGAGGCAAAGGTGGGGAAGGGGTAGGTGAGGGCTGGATGGAGTGAAGGGGAGGGTAGAATGGGTGGGAGAATATGAGAGATGGAAGAGGATGGGAAGAGACAGGAAAAAAAGGCGGGAAAGAGAGAGGGAAAGGAGAGAGGATGATGAAGAGGGCAGGGAGACGGGGAAGAAAGAAGGAGAAAGAAAAGAGGAGGAGAAGGCTGGAGGAAGAATAGGATGACACAGGTAAGGGGTGGATGGGAAGGGAAGTGGAGGAAGGAAACAAGTGGAGGAAACAATGAGAGAAGGTTGAAGAGAAGGGAAAAAGAGAGAATGAGATATGGGAAAGCGGAGGCGCGAAAGGGAATAGGGGGAGACGAGAGGAGGGAGGGGAAAGAGGGAAGAAAGACAGGAAGGAGGGAACAAATAGGAAGAGAGAACAAAGAGAAGAAGGAGGGAACAAAGAAAGGAGGAGACAAAAATTAGGAAGAAGGAGGGAACAAAGACAAGAAAATGGAGGTAACAAAGACAGAAAAATGGAGGGAACATAGACAGGAAGAAAGAGAATACAAAGAGAAAAAAAAATTAACGGGTTAGAGATGGAGACAGAAGACAGAGAAGACAAAGTTTTAGATGAAAATATCGCAAAACAATAGCCCAGAGGAGACTGAATGCTCTTGTTGTGATGTCAGCTGACAGTGACGCAACCTTCTCAATGACATCTGCAGTCAATGGTTTCCTGGCAATAAGTCTGGCAAAAATTCTTCGTTGTAAACATCTGGACTTACCTTGCCCTTGGGCACATGCTTAAGGGTAAGGGTGATCCTAATCCGGACCTATATGCACGCATTTATACACACACACACACACACACACACACACACACACACACACACACACACACACACACACACACACACAATACTAATATTAATAATAATAATAATAATAATAATAATAATAATAAAAACTAACGTGTAGTGTTTTGTATCTGTCAATGATATCATCATGTGCGTCGCGTGTGTGCGTGCGTGTATGTGTATCACTAACATTACCAACAAGCATATATGGCAACGAACGACAGTCCTCCAAAACCAGCTAAAAAAAATGGCCAAAAAAAAAACTAAAAACACGACAACCAACCACCAAAAGCCTTCACACTCCCCACCCCGCCCCCTCCTTCCCACCCACACCACCACCAACCCAGCCACACTGCCACCCTAACACTAAAACACGACAACCAACCATACTCCAAAGCCTTCACTCCTCACCTGCCCTCCACCACCCACCGCCCCCACCCACCAAGCCTACACACCACACCACCCACCCTACGCCCCCTACACTTCCTACGCCAGCAAAGGAGCATCTCGCGGATAGTCCAAAGAACCTGAATAGATAGACGACCCATACTCATTCCGATAATCCGCGCGAAGGAAGGTCATTGACATCTCAGCCTCGGCGGCCAATCAGAAGACGATCGCGAAGGAGGGTTTCGTGAGGCTTCCCCTGGGGGGGGGGGGGGGGCACAGTGGGAGGAGGAGGAGGAGCACAAAGGAAGGAGAGAGGGAGAGGGAGAGGAGGAAGGAGGGAGGAGGAGGAGAGGGAGGAGGAAGGAAGGAGAGAGGGAGAGAGCCTTGGGGGGGAGGGAGGGAGGGGCACAGCAGGGAGGAGGGGAGGGAGGGGCACAAGGGAGGGAGGGAGGGAGGGAGGGAGGGAGGGAGGGAGAGAGAGAGAGAGAGAGAGAGAGAGAGTAGAGAGAGAGAGAGAGAGAGAGAGGAAATTGAGTTCCGGGTCAGGGGGTGAGGAAAGAGGGAAGGGGGAAGGAGGGAGGGAAGGAGAGAGGGAGGGAGAGAGGGAGAGGAAGGGAGAAGGAGAGAGAGGGAAGGGAGGGAGGGAAGGAAGAGGGAAGGAGGAGGGAGGAGGGAGGGTGGGAGGGAGAGGGAGGGGAGGAGGGAGGGAGGAGGAGGAGGGAGGGAGGGAGGGAGGGAGGAGGGAGGAGAGGGAGGAGGGAGGGAGGAGGAGGGAGGAGGGAGGAGGGAGGGAGAGAGAGAGAGAGAGAGAGAGAGAGAGAGAGAATGGAGAGAGAGAGAGAGAGAGAGAGAGAGAGAGAGAGAGAGAGAGAGAGAGAGAGAGAGAGAGAGGGGGGAAGACTCTGTCAGGGTCAGAGGGTGGAAAAAGGGGAAGGAAGGAGGGAGGAAGGAGGGAAGGAGGAAGAAGGAGAAGAAGAAGAAGGGAAGTGGAAGGGGACATGGAGATGGGAAGCAGGTGAGGAAGGGGAAGCTGGGAACAGAAAGTGAAGTGAGGGCGGAGGACGAGGGGGAAGGGGAACCTGCGAGCGGAAAGGGAAGAGAGAAGGGGAGGGGGAAAGTGGGGGAGGGAAACGGACGGGGGGGAAGGGGGGGGAGGGAGAGGGGGCGAACTCTATTAACGGCCTAGGAAATGACCCCGAGATGGAGGCGACTGGCAACATTGCAGCTGTGATTGAATCATGCACTGCGCCAACAGCATTAAGAGGAAACGCAATCAAAAAGGAGCACGAGTTTCTAGGGGAAGTTATTACATATATATGTATATATACACATACATACATATACATACATACATACATATATATATATATATATATATATATATATATATACATATATATATATAAACAGACACAGATGTGTGTGAATATATATATATATATATATATATATATATATATATATATATATACATAAATATATATATGAATTTACACAAACAGACATACACACATATGTATATAGATAGATAGATATAGAAAGATAGATATACATATATATATATATATATAATATACAAATATGCATACATACATACATATATATGTATACACACACACACACACACACACACACACACACAATATATATATATATATATATATATATATATATATATATATATATATATATACATACACACACACAGATATATTATAGATAGATAGAAAGAGATAGATAGACAGATATAGATACATACAGATTCAGATTCAGATACAAATACAGACACAGATACATATACATACAACCTACATGTGTGCGTGAGCGTGTGCGTGAAAACAGCCCCCGTGATATTTCGTTCCGGCCCAACTGCCCAAGGACGAGAGCCAAACACATCACAAGCAATTATCACAATCTGCGGGTTCCTTGAGCCAACAAAATCTCGGAGACAGCCCGGGACTCGTGCCTGCCTGCGAGCACATTGTCGCCATGTCGTCGCACGGGTCCATCTCTCGAATTGCGTCAAATGGGCCCGTCAAAATTGGGAGCCGTCGTAAAAAAATAAAAAATAAAAATTGTTATAAAATTGGGCTGTAACTCGAGCTATATAAATCACGGAGCTTTTTTGTTTTCTTTCTTTTCGCTCTCTCTGTCTCTGTCTCTGTCTCTGTCTGTCTCTCTGTCTGTCTGTCTATCTGTCTGTCTGTCTGTCTGTCTGTCTGTCTGTCTGTCTGTCTCTCTCTCTCTCTCTCTCTCTCTCTCTCTCTCTCTCTCTCTCTCTCTCTCTCTCTCTCTCTCTCTCTTTTTATTATTATTATTTTTTACATCCCCCGAAACGCGATTTCAGATCTGCATAAAATTCGCACGGCATCAGGTTCTGCGCGTTCCCCTTCCGTTCCGTCTCGCCGGCACGCGTCTGTCCACTGTCCCCCCCCCCTCCTGCCCCCCTCCGCCCCCCCGGCCAGGTATCGCCCTCTCCTTACGTCTCTCTTCGCTTTTCGTTTTTCTGTCTTTTACTCGCCTTCTCTTTCTCTTTCTTTCTCTTTTTCTTCTCCTCTCGGTCTCGGTCTATGTCCCTGCCACTGTCTGTCTGTCTGTCTGTCTGTCTGTCTGTCTGTCTGTCTGTCTGTCTGCCTGTCTGGCTCCCTCTCTCGTTTGCAATTCGTTAGCAACCCTCCCTCCCTTCCTCCCTCTCTCCCTCCCCCCTAATTCAATTCATTTCCCTCCCTCCCTCCCTCCCTCCCTCCACCCTCCTCCCCGCCTCCTCCCCCTCCTTTCCCCCACTTCTCCCCAACTGCAATTCGTTAGCATCCTCTCCCTCCCTCCTCCCTTCCTTCCTCCTTCCTCCTTCCAACCTCTCCCTCCTCCACCCCCTACTTCAATTCATTTACCGCCTTCCTCCTTCTCCCTCCACCCCCGTCCCCTCTCCCTCCTCCCCACTGCAATTCGTTAGCATCCCTCCCTCCCCCTCCTTCCCTCCCTACCTCTTTCCACCTCACCCCGCCTCCGCCTCCTCTCCCTCCTTCCCCCACATATCCCCCACTGCAATTCGTTAGCACCCCTCCCTCCCTCCCTCCCTCTCCTCCTCTCCCCTCCCTCCCTTCCCTTCTCCTTCCCCTCCCTTCCCCTCCCCCCTCCTCCTTCCCCCTCCCCCTCCCTCTACCCATCCTTCCCTCCTCCCCCTCCCTCCTTCCCCCTCCCCCTCCCCAGGCCCCCCCCAAAATACCGAGCGAAAACCCCAGGCGGAGATAATGCACGCTGGATCACGGAGGTTTCCAGCGGCTCTGAATAATCACCCGGATCCGATGTCGCTAAGCAGGCGCGTCGGGAAGCAGGGAGGAAGCAGGAGGAAGCAGGGAAGAAGCAGGAGGAAGCAGAGGAAGAAGCAGGGAGGAAGCAGAGGAGGAAGCAGGAAGAAGCAAGGAGGAAGCAGAGGAAGAAGCAGAGAGGAAGCAGAGAGGAAGCAGGAAGAAGCAGAGGAAGAAGCAGAGGAGGAAGCAGGAAGAAGCAGGGAGGAAGCAGAGAGGAAGCAGGAAGAAGCAGAGGAAGAAGCAGGGAGGAAGCAGGAAGAAGCAGAGGAAGAAGCAGAGGAGGAAGCAGGAAGAAGCAGGAGGAAGCAGGGAGGAAGCAGGAAGAAGCAGAGGAAGAAGCAGAGGAGGAAGCAGGAAGAAGCAGGAGGAAGCAGGGAGGAAGCAGGAAGAAGCAGAGGAAGCACGAGGAAGCAGGAAGAAGCAGGAAGAAGCAAGGAGGAAGCAGGAAGAAGCAAGAAGAAGCAGGAAGAAGCAGAGAGGAAGCAGGAGGAAGCAGGAAGGAGGATCCCGTGACAGCCAATTAGCGACGGAAGGACGTGGCGATAGATCAACAGACTAAATGAAGTTAATCAGGAGGAAGAGGCAAAATAAACGTTTCGTTGGGCGGAGGGCGTCGGCGAGGAGGAACTTTTGAAAAAATAACGGTTGGGTGATTTCGGCGGAGCGTGGGCGTGGGAGGGAAGCAATGAGGAAGAGAAAAATAAAGAGAGAGAGAGAAGAGAGAAAGAAGAGAAAGAGAGGTAGAGAGAGAGAGAAAGAGAGAGAGAGAGAGAGAGAGAGAGAGAGAGAGAGAGAGAGAGAGAGAGAGAGAGAGAGAGAGAGAGAGAGAGAGAAAGAGAGAGAGAGAGAGAGAGAGAAAGAGAGAGAGAGAGAGAGAGAGAGAGAGAGAGAGAGAGAGAGAGAGAGAGAGAGAGAGAGAGAGAGAGACAGAGACAGAGACAGAGACAGAGACAGAGACAGAGACAGAGACAGAGACAGAGACAGAGAGCCAGAGAAAGAGAAAAAAGAAAGAGAGAAAGAAAAAACAGAAACAGAAACAGAAAGACAGAGAGAGAGACAGAGACAGAGAGCAGGCACATGAGCGCGCGCATGCATGCATCTCCAAACACGGGTCCGAAGGGAAGTCAAAAATACAGCTTTAATCGCAACTGGAAACGCTCGCCCACTTCCAGCCACACGAAGTCACCCGACGTCACAGCCAACCAGGAAGACAAGAACGGAATAAGACAGGACAAGACAAGACGAGAAAGAAAAGAGATGAAGAGACAAAACAAAATATGACATAAAAAGAAATGAAGAGATAAAACAAAATAAGAAAACACAAGACAAGAAAGAAAAGGAAATGAAGAGATAAAAACAAAAATAGAGACAAAACAAAATATGACAAAAGCCAGGGAAGAAGACAAGGCAAGACGAGAAAGAAAAGAAATGAAGAGACAAAACAATATAAGACAAAAGACAGGAGAGAAAAGAAATGAAGAGACAAAAAAAAATGAAGAGATAAAACAAAATAAGAAAACACAAGACAAGAAAGAAAAGAAATGAAGAGATAAAACAAAATAAGACAAAAGACAAGAGAGAAAAGAAATGAAGAGACAAAACAAAATATGACAAAAGCCAGGGAAGAAGACAAGACAAGACGAGAAAGAAAAGAAATGAAGAGGTAAAACAAAATAAGACGAGAAAAGAGAGGAAAGAAAAGAAATTGAGAGATAAAA
>NC_091581.1:24451299-24453799 GCF_042767895.1 Penaeus vannamei
AAAGAACACATATAGCGAAAGAAAGAAAGAAGAAAAAAAGAGTAAAAGAAAACATATAGCGGGCTTAACGTCTAGAAAAATGTCTCTTTTCCCCTCTTTAAAGGCAAAAATCCTCGTCCTCATTTCTTATATTAAAGAAATAAAGAAAGAATAAAAAAGAGAACATATAGCGGGCTTAACGTCTCGAAAAATGTCGTTTCGTCCCTATCTTTTCCCTCTTTAAAGGCAAAAATCCTCGTCCTCATTTCTTATATTAAAGAAAGAAAGAAGAAAAGAAAGAAAAATGAAAACTGAATGCGGGCTTAACGTCTCGAAAATCGTCATTTCGTCTCTCATTTTTCCTCTTTAAAGGCAAAAATTCTCATACTCATTTCTTATATTAAAGAAAGAAAAGAAAGAGAAAAAGAAAAAAAAACATAGCGGGCTTAACGTCTCGAAGATCGTCGTTTTGTCTCTCTTTTTCCCTCTTTAAATCCTTCCCCCCCCCCTCTACTCCCCCACCCTCCATCATGAACTCACCCTACCCTAATTTTCCTCTACTCCCAATCCTTCTAATTTCCCCCCTCCCTGCTACCTCCCCTTTCAACTTCTTCACTTCCATCAACCACTCTACTTCAACTCCCCTTCATTCACCTTCCAACAAATCACCCCTCATACTTCCACCCTCACCAATTTCTCCTTCTACCCCTCCCTCTCTACCTCTTCGACGCTTAAAAAAACCTTAACCTCCCTACCCCCCCACACTTTTCCAATCACCAACTCCTTCCTACTCCCTTTTTCCACCCCCCCTCCCCTCCCCAGCCCACCCCCACCCCCAGCCCTGGCCTCAATCGATCTCATGTAACCTATCTTGTACAGAATTTCCTTCATTTTTCATCAGGCTAAAATGTTCGACGTCCATCAACGGATGACCATAAATCTTATCAACGTTATCAATACACGGCCAGATCCGACTCGACCATTTTATCACTCATGATTTTATATGAAAGTATAATGTTTCATCTAATGATAGATAGGTCTGCTTTGCCATTTATTTCTGGCACACGCATACGCACACAAACGTGGATAGATAGAGAGTAGATAGATGGATTGGTAAATTGACTGATAGACTGATAGACAAATGCTCTGATAAACAGAATAGATAGATAGATAGACTGGCAGACAGAAAGAGAGAGATTAAAAGATAGATATACATATATGTAGAGAGATAGACCGATGCAGATATGGATATACACAAACAGATTAAACATGGATGTATGTGTGTGTGTGTACATATATACATTTATATATATATATATATATATATATATATATATATATATATATATATATATATATATATATATATGTATATGTATATATATATGAATATGTATATGTATATGTGTGTGTGTGTGTGTGTGTGTGTGTGTGTGTGTGTGTGTGTGTGTGTGTGTGTGTGTGTGTGTGTGTGTGTGTGTGTGTGTGTGTGTGCGTGCGTGCGTGTGTGTGTGTGCGTGCGTGTGTGTGCGCGTGCGTGCGTGTGTGCGTGCGTGCGTGCGTGCGTGTGTGCGTGCGTGCGTGTGTGTGTGCGTGCGTGCGTGCGTGCGTGTACAGACACAAAACAGCAAGAACAACTAGGTTAACCAGCCGACAAATCGCAATATGAAATTCGCGGAAGGGCGTATCAAGAGCGAGCGAGCTGCCCGCCAAACTCTACGGTCGAAGCTTGATCGATTTCACTACCTACCTGCCTTTTGTGATTATTTTATTGCATCTGATACATTGGAAGATATACTCATCCTACATCCTAATTCTACTATGCAAAACTATCATAATCATAGAACACATCACAGAACACAAAGGGAAAAGTAGATCAACTTAGATAATATACTTTTGCACGAAGTATGACTAATATTCTCATTTTATCATGTATAATTACTGTAATCACAGAATACTGCACCCTGTCGAATGTATATGAATTTATGTAACACTCTGTTATCACGGTTGCCCACTTCTGAGCAGATAGAAAGGGGGGGCAAATAAACTTACTTAACTCTACGTGCCTTTCCAGAAGTACCTCCCTCGCAAACAAACTCAAAAAGAAAAAAAAAGAAAAAAAAAACAAGGCATACCCACCCAAGGCAGCTGCCATTACTGTCTAATCCACCAGACAGCTGTTGGACATTACAAAAGGCAGATGGCGAGCAACACGAAACGGCAAAGGACATTCTACAAATACAGCGCCCGGTATTACAATATCCCGGGGAAACTTTTGTACACTACAATAGACAGCTGGTGGAGAAACCCAACAACCAGCTGGTGGACCCGAGCCCCTAATAACGTTAAGGAAGATGGGCACCTCCACCGGCCCGTCGCGTCCTGAACAAACAATTAACATTTCCTCGTCCGTGTTTGTGCCGAGGCTGTTTGTGTTTGCTGGCACGCGTTTGTGTGTATTTGTGAATGAGGGAGGGAGGGAGGGAGTGAGTGTGTGTGTGTGTGCGTGAGTGAGTGAGTG
>NC_091581.1:24458930-24461430 GCF_042767895.1 Penaeus vannamei
GTGTGTGTGTGTGTATATATATGTGTGTGTGTGTGTGCGTGCGTGTGCATGCGTGTATGTGTGTAGATTTTATTACTTATTACAAGTTATTGATATTATCAATATTATTATTACTAATTTTATTATTTTTATTCCCGTTATTATTATTATTTATTATAGTTATTATTATTGTTATTATTATTATTATTATTATTATTATTATTATTATTACTATTATTATATTTTTATTACTGTAATTAATTATTATCGTTATTATTATTGTTATTATTATAATTATTGTTATTGCTGCAATTATTATTATTATCGTTATTATTATTATTATTATTATTATTATTATTATTATTATTATTATTATTATTATCATTATTATTATAGCAACTGAGACAGCAATCAGCAATAACAAATACAATATCAACAAAAAAAATAACAACAGCAATGACTTTAACATCAAAAATAACATTTATAACAACAAGAACAACGAAATACACAGCAATAACATTTATTACAACAATAGAAATGATAATAATAAGAAAAATAACAATAATAACGACGACAAAAAGAAACATAACAATAAGATAGAACAGTAAAAAAAAAATAATAAGAAATATAACAATAATAACGACAACGACAAAGAATAGAATTGTAGAATAGAACTAAAGAAATGCGTGATAACAAGAAAAATAACAAAAATAACAAGGCTAGAAATAGAACAAGAAAATAGAAGAGTAGAAACGATATTAATTAGAAAGAAATAACAACAATAGCAACAACAACAGCAATAGTAATAAGAACAGAATCAACAACGTGACTAACTACAAAAATTGACATTAATGATAACAACGATAAACACGTCATCGCTTTTGAAAAGGTCGAAATTTAATCAGAACCGGAAACGAGGGACGACGAAGGAGTGAGAGAGAGAGAGAGAGAGAAAAAAAAAAAGAAAATACGCCATCTTGGTTTGAAAAGAAGAAAAATTGGCGCCATTTTGGTCCGAGGAGAAAAAAAATGGCGCCAACGTAAATAAACTCGTGGATGCGGTGCTATGGGCGGGCTTGTGGAATCATTCGGGGTGTTGGGCTTTATTTGTTTGTCTCTGTTTTATTTGTTTATGGTTGTTGTGTGAATTAGAACGAAAGAATTGGGGCGTTGACTTTTTTTTTTGGGGGGGGGGGAGGGAAGGGGAGTGGGGGGGGGGGGTGATGTATGCGTAAATGTGTGATTTTTTTCTTCCTTAATTTTTCATTCCTCTTCTTTCTTGCTTCTTCCTTCCTTCCTTCCTTCCTTGTTTCCTTCTCTCTTTTCTTCTTTCTCTTATTCCTTCTTTCTTCCTCTTTTTCCTTCCTTCTTCCTTCCTCTTTTTCCTTCCTTCTTCCTTCCTTCATTCTCTCCTTCCTTCTTCCTCTTCTTTCTTCCGTCCTTAATTATTCTTTTCCTTTTATTTCTCTTCCTCTTTCGCTCTCCCTTCCCCTCTCCTTCCTTTCTTTTCTCTCTCGTCCTTCTCTCCTTTCGCTTTTTCTCCTTTTGTTTGATATCTTTCCCCTCTCTTCTTCTTTCTCCTTTCTCCCTTTCTATCCCGTTATTTTCATCTCTCCTCTCTCTCGTTTCCTTTTTCTCTTTCTTTTCTCTTTCCCATTTCTCTCTTTCTTTAACTTTCCAATCTCTCTTTCCTGCCTTTTCTTTCTTTCTTTCTCTTTCCCATCTATCTTTCTCTCTCCATTTTCTTTCCTCTTTACCCCTCTTTTTCTCTCTTCCCTCTTTTTCTCTTCCCTCTTTTTCTCTTCCCTCTTTTTCTCTTCCCTCTTTTTCTCTTCCCCTCTTCGGCACCTCGCTTATTGTATGTAAATGTTTCTAAAAATAGACCGTAGGTATTCCTTACCCCTCCCCCCCCCTCCCCCTCTCCCCCCCTCCCATCTTTCCCCTATCCTCTCTCTCTCTCTCGCCTCTCTCTCTCGCTCTCTCGCTCTCTCTCTTTCTCCCTCTCTTTCTCTCTCTAAAACTCTTTCTCTCTCTCTAAAACTTCTATCTCCTCTCTCTCTCTCTCTCTCTCTCTCTCTCTCTCTCTCTCTCTCTCTCTCTCTCTCTCTCTCTCTCTCATCTTTCTCTTCTCTCTTTCATCTCTCTCTTTCTCTCTCTCTCTCTCTCTCTCTCTCTCTCTCTCTCTCTCTCTCTACTCTCTCTCTCTCTCTCTCTCTCTCTCTCTCTCTCTCTCTCTCTCTCTCTCTCTCTCTCTCTCTCTCCTTAATACGCACATACGCACGCACGCTCACACACACACACACACACACACACACACACACACACACACACACACACACACACACACACACACACAGATATACACACACACACACACACACACACACACACGCTCACACAACACACACACACACACACACACACACACACACACACACACACACACACACACACACACACACACACACACACACACACACACACACACACACACACACACACACACCAGTAAATAGAGAAA
>NC_091581.1:24476430-24478930 GCF_042767895.1 Penaeus vannamei
GGGTATTAGTTAGAGAGAGAGGGAGAGAGAGAGAGAGAGAGAGTGGGGGTGAGAGAGAGGGGAGAGGGAGAGGGTGAGAGGGAGAGAGAGAGGGAGAGGGTGAGAGAGAGAGAGAGAGAGAGGGTGAGGAAGAGAGAAAAGGGAGAGGGAGAGGGTGCGAGAGAGAGAGAGAGCAATTGAGAGGGTTAGAGAGCGAGGGAGAGGGTGGGAGAGAGGGGTAAGAGAGATGGAGTTAGGGGTGAGAGGGAGAGAGAGAAAGAGAGGGAAAGAGAGAGGGTGAGGGTGAGGATGAGAGAGAGAGAGAGAGAGAGGGTGAGGGTTAGAGAAAAGAGAGAGAGGGTGAGAGAGAGAGAGACAGAGAGAGAGGGTGAGAGAGAAAGAGAGAGAGAGGGAAAGAGAGAGGGTGAGGTTGAGAAAGAGAGGGAGGGTGAAAGAGAGAGGGAGAGGGAGAGAGAGAGGGAGAGGGTGAGAGAGAGAGAGGGAGAGGGAGAGGGAGAGGGAAAGGGTAGTAAAAGAGAGAGGGATAGTGAGGAGGGGAGGGAGAGGGTGAGAGAGAGAGAGAGAGAGAGAGAGAGAGAGAGAGAGAGAGAGAGAGAGAGAGAGAGAGTGAATAATATGAAGATAAAAAATAATGGATAGTTTAACCCCCAACCTCCACCCCCATCACCCTCTTCAGATCAGTCCTTGCCAACGGCACCCTCTACCTCAAGTGGACGAATGGCCCGAAATCCCCTTCGTCAGACGAGGGCGTTTACCAGTGCGTGGCGTCGTCCTATGGGGTCGGGAAGATCGTATCTAGGGGCGCCAACCTCTCTGTCTTAGGTGAGTCTATTTATTAATTTGTTCTTTTTTGGTGAAGTACGTATCTGTATTTTTTTTTTTTTTTTTTTTTTTTTTTTTTTTTTTCATTTTCCAGTGATTTTTCTCAAGTTATGTGATTATATGCGTAGATTGATAAATAGGTTATATGGTATTTTCATTGTTTTTTTTAATGAAATGAAACAGAAATATTAGATATAGTGTGAATATCAGTTTTTTTCCCCCGCGCTTGATGTTCCGGCGTCAAAACCCGCAGCCGAGACGCTTGGAAAATATGTACCGCTTTATTTGAATGCTAAGCTGAAAATAGCTACATGGGAGCAAAGCATTCCCAATTTGAAGGTTTAATGTCCATCTTATTTTAATTTGTTCAAATTTTCAGCTAACGGGCACGATTCAGATTTTATAAAACACCTTTACAAAATTGATGTACAAGAGGTATTTGTTTTGACGTATTTCTTATTGCAGCAGAAAATAAAAAAGTGCGATAGTGACAGAGTTGAGAAAAGTTTTCTAGAATGAAATGGAAATAATTCCTTGCTCATTGGTCGAAACTTACAACACAGCCTTTCCCGGGAAAAAAAAAGTATGATAGATGGGCATTTTCCTACGCCCATATAAACCATCCCCCCAAATAACTACTGGTGGTCGTCAGATACCCCAGCACCTCCTCATTGTTGCATTGTCAGTACAGTATTTTTAATTGACCTTCGAGAATAGCATGTACATTATCTGTCGTGTATTAACCAATGTTATTTTATTTCTTATATTAAAACCTGCCAAGTGATAGCACTTTTTTTTTTTCTTTTTTTTTATGTTTTAGGAATTTTAAGGAGTTTGTTTGTTTGTTTGCTCCACAAGAAGAGGGAAGAGTAGGAGAAAGAGGAGGAAAGGGAGGAAGAGGAGAAGAAAGGATGGAGGAGAAGGAAGAGGAGGAGGAGAAGGAGACAGAGAAAGAGGAGGAAAGGGAGGAAGAGGAGGAGGAGGAGGAGGGGAAGAAAGGTTGGAGGAGGAGGAGGGGAAGAAAGGTTGGAGGAGGAGGAGGGGAAGAAAGGTTGGAGGAGGAGGAGGGGAAGAAAGGCTGGAGGAGGAGGAGGGAAGAAAGGCTGGAGGAGGAGGAGGGAAGAAAGGCTGAGGAGGAGGAGGAGGAGGAGGGGAAGAAAGGCTGGAGGAGGAGGAGGAGGAGGAGGGGAAGGAGGAGGAAACACGGACGGGATTTGTTTTTCTCCAATAGTAGCGGCATCGTATATATGGGTAAAGCTTTTCGGCAATAGCACGTAAAGTGAAGGTAAACTGCCGATGCATGCCAGCAATCCTGTTATCATGTCCACTTGCCAAACATTTTTTACTCGGCGGCATTGGGTTGATGAACTCGACTCACAGTGGACACGGCTCGTGTTCTTGAACCTCGTGTAGCACAGGGAGAACAAGAGCCGTGTCCACTGTGACTCGAGTTCATCAGCCCAATGCCGACGAGTAAAAAATGTTTGGCAAGAGGACGTGGTAACAGGATTGTATGCGCGCATCGGCAGTTTACCTTTACTTTAGGTGCTGTTGCTGTAAAGCTTTACCATACACATGAAGCCAGCTCTATTGGAGAAAAACAAACTCCGTCCGTCTAGCCCATGGCGTGGGAATGGGCATGATACGATGCCATCCTTTTTCTGTCCACAACAGCCAT
>NC_091581.1:24486430-24496430 GCF_042767895.1 Penaeus vannamei
CCTCCCCTCCCTCTCCTATACCCCTCCGTCACTCCTCTCCTTCCCTTACCATACTCCTCCGTCCCTCCCTCCTCCCTTCCCTATACCCACTGTCCTTTCCCTCCTCCCTCTCCATACCCCCTCCGTTTGTGCCCTCCTCCTTTCCTCCACCCGCCCTAGACCCCTTGTCCCTCCTCCCTCCTCCCCTCCCTATACCCTATACCCTCCGCCCTTCCCCTCCTCCCCACCCTAGACCCCTTCTGTCCCTCCCTCCCTCCATCCCTCACTCGTAGTCCTTCCCCTCCTCCTTTCCTCCACCCTCCCTAGACCCCTTCTGTCCCTTCCTCCCTCCTTTCCTCCAAACGCGAAGGCAGGAATAAGGGAAATCCAGGGAGAAGTAGAGACTAAAAGGAAAACAAAGAGAAAGGAGAGAGGAAGAGGAGATGAAAGGGGAGAGAGATGAGAGGAGGAAGAGGAAGGAGAGAGTTGTATCCCCCCCCCCCCCCGACAAGACCGGATTAATAAAACGTCAGTTCGAAGGCTAAGAACAAGCGGTTAAATGCAATACACGCACGGGGAGGAAATGAGGATGTACTGCCTTATCGAATGTGGGTTAAAAGGAGGAGGAAGAGAGGAAGGATGAGGGGGAAAAGAGGAAGGGGCGGTGAATGGAGAAAGGGAGGCGGGAAGAAAAGGAAGGGCGAGAATATGGAAAGAGGAGGGAGGGAGGGAGGAGGGAGAGAGAGAGAGAGAGAAAGAGAAAGAGAGAGAGAGAGAGAGAGAGAGAGAGAGAGAGAGAGAGAGAGAGAGAGAGAGAGAGAAAAGAAAAGAAAGAAAGAAAGAGAAGAAGAAAGACAGAAAGCAAGTTCGTCCAGAAAGAAGAGTGAGAAAGAAAAAGAGAAAAAAAAAGAAAGACAGAGAGAGGAAGTTCGTCCAGAAATAAGAGAAACAGACAACAGACAGACAAAAACGAGCAAGCAATTAAACGATCGAGCACCAACAGGATAACAATAGGTTCAGGTTTCAAACACTTAGTAAACGATCGAACGACTTGTAGTAAAGGAATACGATCCCCTACACAACAACATAAAAAAGAAAAACAATGAAAATGAATAAAAACAATGTAGAAAATTTATTCTAAACAAAAGGAATTATATGAAATTTATAAACATTAATAACATCCTGGCATAGTGATTTATGTAAAAATGCATGAGTGATATAGATTACAAAGGGGAACTGATATTGAAAATGACAACGTAATGGGGGAGAGGGAGGGAGGGAGGGAGGGAGGGAGGGAGGGAGGGGAGGGAGGGAGGGAGGGAAAGAAAGAGAGAGAGAGGGAGGGAGGGAATTAGAGAGAGAGGGAGGAGGGAGGGAGAGAGAGAGAGAGAGAGAGAGAGAGGGAAAGAGAGAGAGAGAGAGAGAGAGAGAGAGAGAGACAGAGAAAGAGAGAAAGAGAGAGAGAGAGAGACAGAGACAGAGACAGAGGCAGAGAAAGAGAAAGAGAAAGAGAGAGAGACAGAGACAGACAGAGAGAGACAGAGAAAGAGAGAAAGAGAGAGAGAGAGAGACAGAGACAGAGACAGAGACAGAGAAAGAGAAAGAGAAAGAGAGAGAGACAGAGACAGACAGACAGACAGAGATTGATATGAAAGACTTCCCAGTTTCAGGACATGAAAACGGCCAAAATCGAAAAATAAGACTTATCACAGTTATCCAATACAAGATGCATGTTACTGCAGTACACGTGGATCTGCGGTAAGTGCACCAGCGCAAGAGTTATTGATTTAGTGAATAACACGGTAAAAGAATTGCACTATATATATGAATTAATACAACGAGCCGGTGAGTAAAATGCATTTCAATAAACAAAACGTCAAACTACAACTGTAATATGAACACTTAACTATATGCGTTTTTTATTTATCTCAGGAGAATTTTATATCTCCTGTTAATGACTATTACATTTTTGTGTTCAGTCCGTAATGGATGAACTGACTAAATAATAAGCAAATGATGAAATATACACGTAGATAAATATGTATTCTCTCTCTTTCTGTGTGTGTGTGTGTGTGTGTGTGTGTGTGTGTGTGTGTGTGTGTGTGTGTGTGTGTGTGTGTGTGTGTGTGTGTGTGTGTGTGTGTGTGTGAGAGAGAGAGAGAGAGAGCGTTAGAGAGAGAGAGAGAGAGAGAGAGAGAGAGAGAGAGAGAGAGAGAGAGAGAGAGAGAGAGAGAGAGAGAGAGAGAGAGACAGAGACAGAGAGAGAGAGAGAGAGAGAGAATGTCTAAGTATGAGTATGTGTATATATGAGTAAGCGTATATATGAGTATGTGTATGTACGTATGCGTGTATGCGAGCGTGTTCGTGTATTTATCTATATTGCAATTTCATAATAATCGCCCTTGTTCTTCATCCTCACTCTATTCACATTATCCCCATCGAATTCATTTCCAGTGTTTGTATTAACAAATACTCCAATTACTCAACAAACACACGCGGATACGAGCGTCCCCAACGAAAGAAAACATTCATATTAGCTCATTGTCTCGTGTTGACACTGTGACTTGCACTCGTCCCGAACCGATGCAACATTTGCGTGAACACCATAGACTAAAACAAACAAACAAACAGACACAAAAAAAATGGCGTTCGTTAAACTGTTTACAAAATGTGCGTTCGATTCGTTAAATTGTTTACAAAATGTGCGTTCGATTCGTTAAATTGTTTACAAAATGTGCGTTCGATTCGTTAAATTGTTTACAAAATGTGCGTTCGATTCGTTAAATTGTTTACAAAATGTGCGTTCGATTCGTTAAATTGTTTACAAAATGTGCGTTCGATTCGTTGCCAAACGTTGTTACAAAATGGCGTCTTCGATTCGTTAAATTGGTTTTACAAAATTGCGTTCGATTCGTTAAATTGTTTACAAAATGTGCGTTCGATTCGTTAAATTGTTTACAAAATGTGCGTTCGATTCGTTAAATTGTTTACAAAATGTGCGTTCGATTCGTTAAATTGTTTACAAAATGTGCGTTCGAATAACAGAAATTGGCAACAGTGGACATCAGTAGCCAGAGCCGCCTTCCGTTGCCATTTGCCAGCGCTGCCTGTCAAGCGACGTCGAGCGGCCGTGACACCTGTCAAATATGGATCAAAGGAGGAGCTGCGATGTTGAATGTCAAGGAGATAAAAGAAAAAAAAGGAAGAAAAGAGTCAGTGAGTATGAGAGCGAGGGTGAGAGAGAAAGAGGGAGAGGGGGAGAGGGGGAGAGGGGGGGGGAGGGAGGGAGGGAGGGAGGGAGAGAGGGAGAGATGGAGAGAGGGGGAGGAGAGAGAGAGAGAGAGAGAGAGAGAGAGAGAGAGAGAGAGAGAGAGAGAGAGAGAGAGAGAGAGAGAGAGAAAGAGAGAGAGAGAGAGAGGGGGTGGAGTAGAGAGAAAGAGAGAGAGAGGGGGGGTGAGAGGAGGGAGAGGGAGAGAGAAGAAAGGGAGAGGAAAAATAGAGGGGCACGACGGACAGAACGAGTAAACAAGGGAGTAAGGAAGAAATGAAAAGGGAAAGGCAAGGAAAGGAGTAGGGAGCGTGGAAGGGAGGGAGGGAGAGAGGGATGAAAAATAAGAGATAATTAGGGAGAAAGGGGAGAAACTAACAAGAAAATGAGAGGGAATGAGGGAGGGCGGATAAGAGAGAAGGGAGGGAAAGGACGATAGACTTAGAGAAAATAAGAGAAAGGGAGAAGCGAAAACCAGTTATACATTAACAGAACAGTTACTAGTAAAACATGATAAGAAAAATTAACACGAATTTTTAAAAAGAATATGACGTTCAAAATTATAAAAGGTTAATCTCTCTCTGCTAGAAAATGTCAAAGGTGCAAGACTTATAAATCTGTTTTATACTATATATATTTTTTTGTATTATAAGAACATTTGTTAAATATAATATAAGTAAATTACAACCAGCATATAGATATAGGTAAAGAGAGAAAGAAAGAGAGAGAGAGAGAGAGAGAGAGAGACAGAGAGAGAGAGAGAGAGAGAGAGAGAGAGAGAGAGAGAGAGAGAGAGAGAAAGAAAGAAAGAGAGAGAGAGAGAGAGAGAGAGGGGGGGACAGACAGAGAGAAAGAAACAGACGGAGAGAGAGAACAACAACAATGTCCTTATACGCAAAACACAAAAAAAGGAAAGAAAAATAAATAAATAAAAACAATATGGCGTGGGCGGATATCAGCTTCTGAAAAAAAAAAAAAAAAAAGTTGTGCGCCCGCGACCTCTCGCCGGACAAACTTCCCGCCAGAATTTTAAACAGGTGGCGCTACCTTAAAATATTGACGATCCCTTCAATATTTGATCCACGACGGTCTCACCGGATTCATCACGATAAGTAAATCTCTCAAGATGGCAATATGGACCGAATGAAATATTTGTTTCCAAATATTGGACGCGAGGAACGGAATTGTGCTTTAGAGTTTTAAAAAAAGGGGAAAAAGATAAAAAAAAAGGGAAGAGGGAAGCGCGCCGCCAGCTATATTGCGAATGGCGGTTCTTTTCAAACACTTGACTGTCGACTGTTTGTCTTTATGGATTGAAGCTACGCGCGGGGACAAGAGAAAACAGACGCGGCGACAGACACGCTCGCAGACACAGACAGGATGAAAGGATAGGGAGACAGACATGAACAGAGGATACATAGACAAAGACATGAACAAAGGATACGAAGACAGACATGAACAAAGGATACATAGACAAAGACACGATTAAAAGGATACGCAGACACAGACACGATAAAGGGATACGCAAACAGACATGAAAAAAGGATACGCAGACACAGACATGAACAAAGGATAGGCAGACACAGACATGACAGAAGAAACGAAGAGACACGCAGCCGCAGAGACGATGGTAGTCAAACAGACGCAGCCACAGACATTCAGATAGACACCGACACAGACACCGGAAAACACACAGATACACACACAATAACAGACAAAATCACTTAGACAGAAGGCACTCTTACAGTCACACGATGACAAAAACACAGACACTTAGACAGGTATTCTTACAATCACACGAAGACAAAAACACAGACACAGACACACACATTACAACAGACACAGACAAATACACGACGGCAGACAAAAACACCCAAACACAGACACACACACACAATGACATATGACACTCAGACACAGACACTCAGACGCAGACACAGACATACACATGATGACAAACATCTAGACAGACACACACACGGCAGACAAAAAGACCCAAACACAGACACACACGATGACATATGACACTCAAACACACACTCACACGCAGACACAGACACTCAAACACAGACACAGACATACACATGATGACAAACACCTTGACAGACACACACACGGCAGACAAAAACGCCCAAACACAGACACACACGATGACACATGACACTCAAACACAGACACTCTGACAGACACAGACATACACATGATGACAAACACCAAGACAGACAAATACACGACGGCAGACAAAAACACCCAAACACAGACACACACACGATGACATATGACACAGACACAGACACTGCAGACAAAAATACCCAAACACAGACACTCACGACATATGACACTCAGACACAGACACTCCGACAGACACGGGTGCAAACGCGCCAAGACTCGCCTTGACTGGGGTCGTAGACAGGAGTGCATGACTTCTGTTCAATGTTCACCGCCGTCCGCGCTCTTTTACGGCTGTCGTAAATCTGTGCAGTCTTTTCTCCTATTTTTATTATCCTTTATGTCTCTCCCTCTCTTCATCTCTTTTTCTCTTTTCTCTTCTTCCACTGTAATGTGGGGAATAGCGTATGTGAAGTTGTGGGGGCATTTTCTCTTTCTCTCTCTTCATCTCTCTCTGTCTCTATCTCTTTTTCTTTTTCTCTTTCTCTTTCTTTTTCTCTTTCACTTTCTCTTTCTCTCTCTCTCTCCCTTTTTTTCTCCCTCTCTCTCTCTTTCCCCTTTCTCTCTCTCTTCTCCCTCTCTCCACAGCACTCTTTTTCTCTTTACCCCTTTCCCCTCATTCTCCCATTTTCTCCCTATCCTACTTCCCCTTTCCTCTTTCTTCCTCTCTCTCCCTCCTAAAGTTAGAGAAAAAAGAGCGAAAGAGAGATGCCGACATTCAAAGTAAATATAAAACAATAACAGTGATGATGATGATGGCATAGATAATGATAACTATAATAAAAATAATAACAGAAATAACAACAACGATAATCACAACCAACATTAGCCATAAAACAACAACAAATCCCCTTTACCAACAGCAATAAATAGCGCAAATAAACAAGCAAAATAAAAACAAAAAAAGGAAAAAAAATCAGCTAAATTCTCTTATCAAAAAGTGATTCACATTCCTTTCGCATTAACCGGACCGGCGCAATTATGGAGCCCACTCGCTTATACGGACCACTTAATACCGTCCACTCGCTCATACGGACCACTTAATGTCGCCCACTCGCTTATAGGGACCACTTAATGTCGCCCACTCGCTTATACGGACCACTTAAAGTCGCCCACTCGCTCATACGGACCACTTGATGTCGTCCACTTTTATACGGACCACTTAATGTCGCCCACTCGCTTATACGGACCACTTAATGTCGCCCACTCGCTTATACGGACCACTTAATACCGTCCACTCACTCATACGGACCACTTAATACCGTCCACTCGCTCATACGGACCACTTAATGTCGCCCACTCGCTCATACGGACCACTTAATGTCGCCCACTCGCTCATACGGACCACTTGATGTCGTCCACTTTTATACGGACCACTTAATGTCGCCCACTCGCTTATACGGACCACTTAATGTCGCCTACTCGCTTAAACGGACCACTTAATGTCTCCCACTCGCTCATACGGACCACTTAATGTCGCCCACTCGCTTATACGGACCACTTAATGTTTCCCACTCACTTATACGGACCACTTAATGGCGCCCACTCGCTTATACGGACTACTTAATGTCGCCCACTTTTATACGGACCACTTAATGTCTCCCACTCGCTTATACGGACTACTTAATGTCGCCCACTTTTATACGGACCACTTAATGTCTCCCACTCGCTCATACGGATCACTTAATATCGTCCACTCGCTCATACGGATCACTTAATGTCGCCCACTCGCTTATACGGACCACTTAATGTCACCCACTCGCTTATACGGACCATTTAATGTCACCCACTCGCTTATACGGACCACTTAATGTCGCCCACTCGCTTATACGGACCACTTAATGTCGCCCACTCGCTCATACGGACCACTTAATGTCGCCTACTCGCTTATACGGACCACTTAATGTCGCCTACTCGCTTATACGGACCACTTAATGTCACCCCCTCGCTTATACGGACCACTGAACGTCGCCCACTCGCTTATACGGACCACTTGAAGCTGATAAATAAGTCACGTGTTTTTTTACACGTTCACCTGCTGCTATGAGGTATGAGGGGGGATGGGGAGGGGTGTAGAGGGGGGGGTGAATGAATGAGGAAATGAGTAAGTGAATTCATGAGGAACAGAGGTAGAGAGGAGTAAGGAGGAAGGAGACAAAGAAATGGATGAGATAAATATGTAAATAAGGGAAACAGATAAATCAGAGGTAGAGGAATAAGAAGATGGGGGATAAAGAAACGAATGAGATAAATATGCAAAGGAGGGAAATAGATAAAACAGAGGTAGATGAGTAAGAAGGAGGGAGATAAAGAAATGGATGAGATAAATATGTAAACGAGGGAAACAGATAAAACAGAGGTAGAGGAGTAAGGAAGAGGGGGCTAAAGAAATGGCTGAGATAAATATGTAAATAAAGAAAATAGATAAATTAATAAATAACATCACGGAAGTTTAAACAAATTGGGGTAATAAATAATCAAATAAAGAGGGAAGTGAATCCACACGGTGAATGAATGAAAAACGTCAATATCTAATAATTCATAAATCGTTGAATAAAAAATTGGGACACAATTCAAGGTCACGATACGGTTTTTGTTTTTTTCTTTTTTTTTTTGTCTCTCGTCTGTCTTCCGTTTTCTTTCGCTGTTTCTTTCGTGTATTTTCTTCATTATTTTTTCGTCTTCTGTTTTCTTTCTCTTTTTCTTTGGTGTATTTTTTTCTTCTTTTTTCGTCTCTTTTGTTTTCTTTCTCTGTTTCTTTAGTGTATTTTTTTCTTTATTTAAGTCTCTTCTGTCTTCTTTCCCTGTTTCTTTCGTGTGTTCCATTTTCTTTCATTTTTCTGGAAAGTTTTCGTTTTCTTTCTTAAATTCTTTCGTCTGTTTAACGTTTTTTTCAAGAAAGTCCTTTAATGTTTGTTTGTTTTTTATCATTATCTCTATCATTTGTTTTTCTATTTCTTTTATTATTTATTGTTGACTATCATAATCTCTTTCGTTTGTTATCCATTTTATTTAATTGTCTTTTTCATTTGTCAATTTATCGAATATTTCACATGTGGGAAAGTTAGCATGGTAAAGGTAGGGTATGGGGTGGGGGTAGTGGTTGGTAAAGAAGGAAATGTGTATTACTATCATTATTATAATTTTATTTGTTACCACTGTCATTATCAATAATATTTATCACCATTTTCATGATCAATTATATTATCTTAATTATTTACATTATCAATTTAATCATCCTCATCACTTTTATTACGATAACCTACATTACTACCCTTATCAATCTTTTAAAAAAATTACCACCACCCAAAACTAAAAACTATAACCCTTATCATTTTTTTTAATTACCATAACCCAGACCTAAAAATATAACCCTTATCAATCTTTAAAAAAAAAATACCACAACCCAAAACTAAAAAACATAACCCTTATCAATCTTTTAAAAAATTACCACAACCCAGAACTAAGAAATATAACCCTTATCATTTTTTTTAATTACCATAACCCAGACCTAAAAATATAACCCTTATCAATCTTTAAACAAAATTACCACAACCCAGAACTAAAAAATATAACCCTTATCAATTTTTTTTATTACCACAACCCAGAACTAACAAATATATCCCTTATCAATCTTTTAAAAAATTACCACAACCCAGAACTAAAAAATATAACCCTTATCAAGCTATACAAAACTACCATAACCCAGACCTAAAAATACGACATAAACCACAAATCGGCAACCATGCCCTCTGATAACAACATTTACATACCACAACATACAGTCCCCAAAACATGCAATCTTGAACGAAAAGAGAAACTCGATAATTCACCTCCTGCGCCATAAGGTCCTACTCAAGAGTCTCGTAAACATGCAAAGCAATTTTCACTTCTACTTTATATCCACGTGAGGATATGAGGATATTTTCACTTCGTCCACGTGAGGATGTGAGGATATTTTCACTTCGTCCACGTGAGGATATGAGGATTTTTCACTTCGTCTACTTTATATCCACGTGAGGATATGGGGATATTTTCACTTCGTCCACGTAAGGATGTGAGGATATTTTCACTTCGTCCCCGTGAGGATATGAGGATCTTTTACTTCGTCTATTTTATATCCACGTGAGGATATGAGGATATTTTCACTTCGTCCACGTAAGGATGTGAGGATATTTTCACTTCGTCCCCGTGAGGATATGAGGATCTTTTACTTCGTCTATTTTATATCCACGTGAGGATATGAGGATATTTTCACTTCGTCCCCGTGAGGATATGAGGATCTTTTACTTCGTCTATTTTATATCCACGTGAGGATATGAGGATATTTTCACTTCGTCCACGTAAGGATGTGAGGATATTTTCACTTCGTCCCCGTGAGGATATGAGGATCTTTTACTTCGTCTATTTTATATCCACGTGAGGATATGAGGATATTTTCACTTCGTCCCCGTGAGGATGTGAGGATATTTTCACTTCGTCCCCGTGAGGATGTGAGGATATTTTCAATTCGTCCCCGTGAGGATGTGAGGATATTTTCACTTCGTCCCCGTGAGGATATGCGGATATTTTCACTTCGTCCCC
>NC_091581.1:24503930-24516430 GCF_042767895.1 Penaeus vannamei
TTCTGTTATTTTCCTGTATCACAGACCCTTTTCCTCCCTGCCTCCCTCTCTTTCCCCTCCCATTTTCTCCGCTCTTTCCGTCCATCCCTCCCTTTCTTCCCTCTCTCCCCTCATTCCCTCCCCTCTCCCTCTGCCCCACCTCCCTCACCCCATTCCCTCCACCCCTACCCTCTCTCTTATCCCACAAACCCTCACAATGAATCATTACCAAGGATATACCATTGAAACAAGTCCAATGCGCGTGGCATATGGTATGACGTGGACCAGACGGGGGGGGAGAGAGAGAGAGAGAGAGAGAGAGAGATAGAGAGAGAGAGAGAGAGAGAGAGAGAGAGAGAGAGAGAGAGAGAGAGAGAGAGAGAGAGAGAGAGAGAGAGAGAGAGAGAGAGAGAGGTCAAGTAACGTGACCTGAAGACCTGGTCATTGAAGAGCAGGGTTCGTTGAGCTATGGAACGACCTGTCAGCTTTTATATCATTTTTGGTTTATGCACGTCAAGAGTTGGGAGGGAGATTACGTAGGAGAAAATACACACAAAGGTAATATATGAACGAGTGAAAGATTATACGAATGAATGAATGAAAAAAATGTATACATATTAATGAGAATCTGATTATATGAATGAATGAATGAATGGCAAATATATATATATCACTGATAATCTTCTACTGACTCTGGATAACGTAATCTGAATCATCGATACGTTGACGACACACAAATGTAATACATGAATGAGAGAATGATTGTACGAATGAATGAATGAATAAAAATATATATCAATATCAATGATAATCTACTAATTCTGGAAAACGCAATCTGAGTCATGATACGTTGACGATGTTGCTTTTCGAACGCACGCCTCTTGCAGGCACACTGCAAATTACCATAAAATAAAAACCCGACTTGATCTGAAACCAAAAAAAAAAATAGCCACGACTATGCAAGTGCCACTCTCTCCTGGCAGACACGTGTCAGCGAATTTTGACACCTCTTCGCCGCAGTACCAAGATGTCTTCTTATGTACCGAGTTTTTTTTCCCCATAGTTTCTTTGGCCTGGAAGTGTCATGACGCCATATCTGATTAACTTTCATAGGAATCGACTGTAGTGTCATTAGTGATGGTGTGTCTTGGCAATGGCTCCTTCGATTTCCTTTCGTCACACTGTTCTTCTCCCTCCATCTCTTCCTCTACCTCTTCCTCTGTCTTACCTTTTCCCCCTTTCTCTTTCTTTTCCTCTTCCTCTCTGTCCTCCTGTCCCTTACCGTCCTCTCCATCCTTCTCTACCTCATTCTCTCCTCCCCCTCTCTCTCTCTCCCCTTCCATCTCACTCTTCTTCTCCTTCTCCATCCCTATGTCCCTCTCCCTTTCCCTCTCCCCTCCCCCTCTTTCACCCCTTCCCTATCTATCCTCTTCTTCTCCTTCTCCATCCCTATGTCCCTACTCCTCTTTCCACTCTCCCCTCCCCCTCTCTTTCACCCCCTTCCCTATCCCTCTTCTTCTCCTTCTCCATCCCTATGTCCCTCTCCCTTTCCCTCTCCCTCCCCCTCTTTCACACCCTTCCCTATCCCTCTTCTTCTCCTTCTCCATCCCTATGTCCCTCTCCTTTCCCCTCTCCCTCCCCCTCTTTCACCCCTTCCCTATCCCTCTTCTTCTCCTTCTCCCATCCCTATGTCCCTCTCCCTTTCCCTCTCCCTCCCCCCTCTTTCACCCCTTCCCTATCCCTCTTCTTCTCCTTCTCCATCCCCATGTCCCTCTCCCCTTTCCTCACCCTCTTCTTCTCCCTCTCCATCCCCACGCCCCTCTCTTCTCTCCCCCTCTCCATCCCCTCTCCTCTTCCCCCCCCCTCTCCTCCTATCCACCCATCCTCTCGCGCTTCCCTTCACCCCTATTCATTCCCATCCCGACCCCGACTCCGCCCCAATCTGACCCAATCTGACCCGATCCATCTCATTTCACGGCCAATGACAACCCTGTTTTCCTCCCTCTCCCGACCGCGATCATGAAACGATGAAGTTAAAAAAAGAAAGAAAGAAAGAAAAGAGAGAGGGAGAGGGAGGAGGAGGGAGGGAGGGAGGGAGGGAGGGAGGGAGAGAGGGAGAGAGGGAGAGAGGGAGAGAGGGAGGGAGAGAGAGAGAGAGAGAGAGGAGAGAGAGAGAGAGAGAGAGAGAGAGAGAGAGAGAGAGAGAGAGAGAGAGAGAGAGAGAGAGAGAGAGAGAGAGAGAGAGAGAGAGAGAGGAGAGAGAGGAGAGAGAGAGAGAAGAGAGAGAGAGAGAGAGAGAGAGAGAGAGAAAGAAAGAAAGAAAGAAAGAAAGAAAGAAAGAAAGAAAGAACAGAGACAGAGAGTCAGAGACAGACAGACAGAGAGAAGAAAAAAAAGAACAAATGAAGAACACGACGAGCATTTTGAGATCTGCAGCGAGATTCCGGAGCATCAGCAATAATTCTCCCCCTCCCCCCCTCCTCTCCCTCCCCCCTTCCCCAGCCCCCCACCTCCCCCCACCACCACCACCGCTCACCCCGAGACCATCCGTCGCTGACTGACAAAATGCACACGTGAGGAAACACTGCTGACGCCATTGACGGAGGCGGCTGGAGCGGAACGCGACCTTCTCCTTTTTCAATATCTCTTTCTCGCTCTCTGCCGCCGGCTCTGTGACTCTCGTTCGATCTCGTTCGCTCGTTCGCTCGTTCGCTCACTCTCTCTTTCTCGTTGTTTTGGGTATATCTCTTTCGTTCGCTCGTTCGGTTTTTTCTCTTTCTCTCTTTCGTTCGCTCGTTCTCTCTCTCTCTCTCTCTCTCTCTCTCTCTCTTTGGATATTTATTCCTCGTTCGCTCGTTCTCTTCCTCTCGCTCTCACTCTCACTTTCATTCTCAATCTCGCTCTCCTCCCTCCTCTCCTACTCTCCTTCTTATCCCTCTCCATCCCTTCCCCCTCCCCTCCCCCTTCCAATCTCCTTCTCCCTCCCTCCCCTCTCCATCTCCTCTCCCTCCCCCCCCTTCCAATCTCCTCTCTCCCCCTCCCCCCCCTTCCAATCTCCTTGTACCTCACAATATCCCTTATCCAGCATCAGCTCGAGTATAGCCTCCTCTGCCCCCGAAGACCCCCGGGCTGAGGAATCGAGACACCTTCCCGGATGCGAATAGCCCGTCTCTAGCCCTATTCTCGAAGAAACACTCGCTCGGCCGGACAGACAGACAGACAGACAGACAGACAGACAAAAAGCAGAAACAGACAGACAGGCAGACAGACAAAAAGCAGAGACAGACAGACAGACAAAAAGCAGAGACAGACAGACAGGCAGACGAAAAGCAGAGACAGACAGACAGACAGACAAACAAAAAGCAGACAGACAGGCAGACAAAAAGCAGAGACAGACAGACAAACAAAAAGCAGACAGACAGGCAGACAAAAATCAGAGACAGACAGACAGGCAGACAGACGAAAAGCAGAGACAGACAGACAGACAAAAAGTAGAGACAGACAGACAGGCAGACAGACGAAAAGCAGAGACAGACAGACAGGCAGACAGACAAAAAGCAGAGACAGACAGACAGACGAAAAGCAGAGACAGACAGGCAGACAGACAAAAAGCAGAGACAGACAGACAGACAGGAAGACAGACAAAAAGCAGAGACAGACAGACAGGCAGACAAACAAAAAACAGAGACAGACAGACAGACAGACAGACAAACAAAAAGCAGACAGACAGGCAGACAAAAAGCAGAGACAGGCAGACAGGCAGACAGACGAAAAGCAGAGACAGGCAGACAGGCAGGCAGACAGAAGGATGGGTTGCGCAGACACATGTATGGACCCAGATAGAGGGAAAGATAGATTGAGGGATAGTGATATCTGAATGGATGGATGAATAGATTGAGAGATAGATAGATATATAAATTGGGAGATTAGATAGATTGAGAGAGTAACAGATAATATAAATAGATAGAAAGATTGAATGATAACAGATAGGTCGATACAGAGATAATGTAGATAGATAGATAGGTAGATTGACTGATAGATAGAGAGATATACAGACAATACAAATAGATAAACAGAAACCCGATAGAGAGAGGGCAGTGATAGATGAAAATACAGAAAGAGAGATCGAGCGAGCGTCAAGATAGTTCAGATAGATATATCGATAGATAGGTAGATTGACTGATAGACAGACAGATAGACAAATGGGTAAATAGAAAGCCGAGAGAGAGAGGACAGTGATAGATGAAAATGCAGAAAGAGAGATCGAGCGAGCGTCAAGATAATAAAGATAGATAGATTGACTGATAGACAGACAGATAGACAAATAAATAAACAGGAACCCGATAGAGAGAGGACAGTGACAGATGAAAATGCAGAAAGAGATCGAGCGAGCGTCAAGATAATTTAGATAGATAGATAGATAGATAGGTAGATTGACATTTAGACAGACAGATAGACAAATAAATAAACAGAAACCCGACAGAGAGAGGACAGTGATAGATGAAAATGCAGAAAGAGAGATCAAGCGAACGTCAAGATAATTTTGATAGATAGATAGATAGATAGATAGGTAGTATAGATAGATAGACAGGTAGATTGACTGATAGACAGACAGATAGACAAATAGGTAAATAGAAACCGAGAGAGAGAGGACAGTGATAGATGAAAATGCAGAAAGAGAGATCGAGAGCGTCATTGAAAGAGAGGGTCAGAGTGGACAGCACATATTTTGCCGGCATTTTCCTCTCCTTTCCCTCTCCCTTCTTCTTCCAAACTGCCGTATTTTCAGATTACCTCCGTTTCCTTCCCCCACTCTAATTCATCATCCACTTATTCTTCCTCCTTTTTTTTCTTCTTCTTCTTCTCTATATTCATTCGTTTTGGACTTCCCCCATCCATCTCTTTCTATCTCTCCCTCGTCCTCATTTGTTTTTCGATTTTTTCTCTCTTCCTCCTCCTCTCCCTCCATCTCTCTTTCTCTCTGGGAACGACCTAAAATCGCTTTCTCTCGCTCTCTCTCTCTCTCTCTCTCTCTCTCTCTCTCTCTCTCTCTCTTCTCTCATCTCTCTCTCTCTCTCTCTCTCTCTCTCTCTCTCTCCTTCTCTTTCATTTCTTTCTCTTTCCTATCTCCACGTTCCTTCTTTTCTTTTTCTTTGCTCTCTTTCTTTCTTCACATTCCCCCCCCCCCATCTCTCTCTCTCTCTCTCTCTCTCTCTCTCTCTCTCTCTCTCTCTCTCTCTCTCTCTCTCTCTCTCTCTCTCTCTCTCTCTTCTCTCTCTCTCTCCTTCTTTCTTTCATTTCTTTCTCTTTCCTATCTCGTTCCTCTTCTTTGTCTTTTTCTTTGCTCTCTTTCTTTCTTCACATTGTTCCCCCCCCCCATCTCTCTCTCTCTCTCTCTCTCTCTCTCTCTCTCTCTCTCTCTCTCTCTCTCTCTCTCTCTCTCTCTCTCTCTCTCTCTCTCTCTCTCTCTCTCTTTCATCTCACGTTCCTTCTTTCTTTTTCTTTTCTTTCTTTCTTCACATTCTCTCTCTCTCTCTCTCTCTCTCTCTCTCCTCTCTCTCTCTCTCTCTCTCTCTCTCTCTCTCTCTCTCTCTCTCTCTCTCTCTCATTTCATCTCACGTTCCTTCTTTCTTTTTCTTTTCTTTCTTTCTTCACATTCTCTCTCTCTCTCTCTCACTCTCTCTCTCTCTCTCTCTCTCTCTCTCTCTCTCTCTCTCTCTCTCTCTCTCTCTCTCTCTCTCTCTCTCTCTCTCTTCGTTCACATAATTTTCACCATAAAATCTTTACAACTATTATGAATGAATGACATTTAAAGTAACCTCACGGGTGATAACAGCAAAGACGAAGGCTAAAATGACAATAGTGCAAACAGTTGTTCTTTAATTCTCTCTCTCTCTCTCCCTCTCACCCCTTCCCTCTTCTTCTCCCTCTCCCTCTTCTTCTCCCTCTCCCTCTTCTTCTCCCTCTCCATCCCCATGTCCCTCTCCCCTTCCCTAACCATTTTCTTCTCCCTGATAATTTTATTTAATTTTATTTAATAAGAAGATAAAACAGTTGTTCTTTAATTTTCCTTTCATCCAACTTCTCCTTCTTCCTCCTTTCTATTTTCTTTAATTCTGCTTTCATCCTACTTCTCATTTCTCCTTCTTCCTCCTTTCTATTTTTTTAAAGAAATGAGCTCCCCACAAATTTATTCCGTGAGACTAGATATCCAATTACGAAATATTCTGCCACAGCATTTTATAATATAAAGATTTTTGTGACGTCAGATATCATTATTCCAATTCGTATCATTTTCTGTGCTATCATCATAATTTGCTTTATTATCATTATAACCTACATTTTTGCTTTTATTACTTTACATGTCACTTATATTGATAATTATCATGCATATACAACATCGTTATTATCGTGATCATAATTATATCATTAACTTTTATCACAATCATTATTACAGTTAATTCTATCTTCAAGATTATGAGACTTACTTCATTACTCAATCAATAGATATCAGATTAGTAGAATAGTATAACTAATAATATCAGTAGTAGTTGTATTAGCTCTTTCAATCTATACTTCTTATCAACCTAAGCTCGGTGTTAACATCATCATCATCAATATCATCGTAATTTTTTCTTATTACAAACACTAAAATTCAGTAAATCTTGTTTTCTGTAAACTAAAATTGTGAGAACTTCGGACTGTTCACATTACAGCATTATTAATTCACTCATTCCCATCTAACAAAATATTTAGTCCCATCAATAACAACTACATAACGTCAACCCGATAAATGCATTACAGAACGCTTAATTCGATGAAAGACTATTATAAATGGTTTAATTTGGTCAAAAAAAAAAGCGAAGCCTCTACTCTCACCCCCTCCCACCCGCCCACCCCCCACCCCATGCTTCCTGTCACCTATCCCCCCATACTCCATCCTCTCATTCTTCTCCCCCAAATCACCCTCCCCCCCTACACACCCCATGCCTCCTGTCACCTATATCCCCCCATACTCCATCCCACTCATTCTTCTAACCTAATCACCCCCTCCCTCTCCCCCCAGCCCATGCCTCCTGTCACCTATCCCCCATACTCCATCCACTCATTCTTCTAACCCCTAATCACCCCCTCCCTCCCCCCACTCCATGCCTCCTGTCACCTATCCCCTCATACTCCATCCACTCTTTATTCTCCTCCCCCTAACCACCCTCCCCCCACCCCATGCCTCCTATCACCTATCCCCTCATTCTCCATCCACTCCTTTATTCTTCTCCCCCTTAATCACCCCCACCCACACCACCCCATGACTCCCGCCACCTTTCCCCTCATTCTCCATCCACTCCTTTATTCTTCTCCCCCTTAATCACCCCTCCCCCACACACCCCACCCCATGCCTCCTATCACCTATCCACTCATACTCCATCCACTCCTTTATTCTTCTCCCCCTTAATCACCCCCTCCCCCACACACCCCCCACCCCATGCCTCCCGCTCACCTATCCCCTCATACTCCATCCACTCTCCTTTATTCTTCTCCCCCTTAATCACCCCTTCCCTCCCTCCCCCTCCCCCACTCCCCCTCCCCCCGTCTTTAAGTTTCCAGGCCAAGAAGGTTGATCTCTCATTAACGGACAAGACACTCTCCGGCGGAAGTCTAGCGAGCGGGATAAACTTCGCAGAATTTATGTACCAAGAAGAAAATCTTTTTAAACGATCAGTTCCTGCGTCGTGGAAGCTTGCGAGGAATATTTTAAGAGGGGTCGGCTCGTACCCTGTCGCGAAGGTGGGGGGGGGATGGGATGGGAGGGAAGGGGGAATGGGGGAGGGAAGGGGAGAAGGGGGAAGTAAGGGAGGGAATGGGGGGAAGGGGGAAGTGGGAGGGACTGGGGGAATGGGAGGGAAGAGGGGAAGGGGGAGGGAAGGTGGAAGGGGGAGGGGAGGGGAAGGGGGAGGGGAGGGGAGGGAAGGGGGAAGGGTGGAGAATGGTGGGGGGGGGGGGTTGTTCACTCACTCGCTCGCTCGCTCTTTTCTCTCCCTTTATTTCAGTCTTTTTTTCTCTCTCTTTTTATTTCTAACTCTAACTCTTTTCGTTCTCGCTCTCTCGCTCTCTTTTGCTAGCTTTGCTTTCGGTGACGTTAAATACGTTATATGCAGTTTTTATTTAGTTATAACCTATCTGTCTAAACTTTCTTTTCTTCTTCAGTATTATTTTCTCTTTACGTATTTCGATGCGAATCGAAACACATTCGCCTCACTGTCCTCTCACAACCTTTTCTCCTCTTCCTTACCCCTTTTCATCCCTTTCTCTCCTTCCTCGGTATATTCTCGATCTCCTCTAACCCTTCCCTTCCCCTTTACCTCCCACCTCCCCCTCAACGACCTCCTCCCACCCCCTCCCCAGCTTCCCCCTCCTCCTTTACCTCCCCCTCCCCAGCTTCCCCCTCTCCACGTCTACCTCCCCCCCCCCCTCCTCAGCCTCCCCTTTTACCTTCCCCCTCCCCCTTTACAACTTCCCCTTTTACCTCCTCCCCAACCTCCCCAGCCTCCCCTTTTACCTCCTCCCTTCCAGAACGTCCCCTCTCCCGCTTTACCTTCACTCCTCCTCCTCTCCAGCCTCTCCTTTTACCTCCTCCCCTCCCCAACCTCCACATTTACCTCCCCTCTCCACCTCCCCAACCTCTCCCTTTACCTCCTCCCTTCCAGAACGTCCCCCACTTCGGTATCAGTATTCCTAAATCACCAAGACTGTTTTGATACCGGTCTACCCAAAAGCGTCGGGAAAATTCTGCTCCGTGTTTCGTCCCGAGTTCCTTCCAGGGTTCCTCGCTCTTCTCCCGGCGTCTTGAGAGCGGAAGTTATCGTCCCATGCATCTCCAAGACACTGTTCAGGTACGACCGAGGTATTCCGTGACATATCCTCCCGATATGTTCCCGCCGTACGTGTAGGGATCACCCCGAACGCTGCCCACCCCTCGTACCAGATACAGAGACACAGACCACGGTACAACCCGCATACCGAAAGCACATCAAGCAACCCATATCCCCAAGTCCCCAAGTCCCCAGTTGGAAAGTACGGTCCGGATATCAGTACCCTGCATAGCGTACGACTTGGACAATATCCTCGGCATCTGGTCAGGGTACAAAGGGCAATGCGAAGGGGGCAAGACGCAGGTATTATCCAAGCAATATTCCCAGACATGACCCGAGCACTTCCGCCTCCCTGTAAACTGCTGTGGTTTCCTTCTTTGGAATTCTGGGGTTGGGGCTGGGCTTTGGCGGCCACATTCATTAATCAAAGGGGTTTAGGCAAGGGGAAAGGGCCAGCGAAGAGGAGTGAGGAAGGCGGAGACAGGAGGGCAAAGGGAAGGAGAAAGAGCGAGGGAAGAGGAGTGAGGAAGGCGGAGACAGGAGGGCAAAGGGAAGGGGAAAGAGCGAGGGAAGAGGAGTGAGGAAGGCGGAGACAGGAGGGCAAAGGGAAGGGGAAAGAGCGAGGGAAGAGGAGAGAGAAGGGCAAAGGGAAGGGGAAAGAGCGAGGGAAGAGGAATGGGGAAGGCGGAGAGAGGAGGGCAAGGGAAAGGAAAAAGAGCGAGGGAAGAGGAGTTAGGAAGGCGGAGAGAAGAAGCAAAGGGAAGGAAAAAGGGCGAGCGAAGAAGAATGAGGAAGGGAGGAAGGTGAACAAAGGAGGGGAAAGGGAAGGAGAAAGGGCGAGAGGAGAGGAATGAGGAAGAGAAAGGAGAGAAGCGAGAATGGCAAAGGGAAAGGATGAGGTAAAGAACAGAGTAAATGACGAGACAGAGAGAGAGAGAGAGAGAGACAGAGAGAGAGAGAGAGAGAGAGAGAGAGAGAGAGAGAGAGAGAGAGAGAGAGAGAGAGAGAGAGAGAGAGAGAGAGAGAGGAGTGATTTGAAAAGGGGTAGCCAAAAGGAAGGTCAAAAGCGGAGATGGAGAATCACAGTAAAAAGGACAAGAATAAAGGAAGGGGATGGAGATAAGAGAATAGTAAAGGGAAAAGGAAGGAGATACGAAAAAGAGGGATACGTGGAAAGGGGAGAGGAGAGGGAAAGTGGAAAGGAAAGAAATGGAGAAGGGGAAAGAAAAAGAGATGGGGGGAAACGAAGAAACGAGAATTGGAAAGGAGAAGGGAAATAGCAAAAAGGGAAATGTATGGAGACGATGAAAGGGAAGAGAAAGAAACTGAGGGAATGAGAGGGACGAAGAGGATAGGGTTATATTGAGAAAAAAAGGAGAAATGGAGAAGGAAAAAATACGTGTTTGAAATGGGGAAAAGATAAGAAAGAAGGGGAGAGGGTCTAAAAGGAAACGGAAAAAATAACAGCGAATTTGAAAAGCAAGTATAAAGAAAAATAAAACAAAAAAATAATAAAACAAAAATCGTGGTAAAACATTGGAGGAACGACGATGAAAACAAAATGAAAGAAGGAAAGAGAGAGAGAGAGAGAAAGAGAGAGAGAGAGAGAGAGAGAGAGAGAGAGAGAGGAGAGAGAGAGAGAGAGAGAGAGAGAGAGAGAGAGAGAGAGAGAGAGAAAGAGAAAGAGAGAGAGAGAGAGAAAGGGGAGAGATAGAGAGACAGAGAACGAACCGAAACAAGACAATAAAGATGAAGAGATACACCATGGCAAAAAAAAAAAGACAACAGCAATAAAAAAGGGACAACAAAAATGCAACCAAAGAGCATATACGATGCCAAGAAGCCGTCGCCGCTTCACCGCTACGCCCTCTCGAGGAAGTGTAAACCGCGTGCCAGCAGATACGACCGAAACGACCACACGTCACTTTGCGTCCATCACCACGACCCGCTTCGATTGGTCGTCGTATCTCCTGAACGAGGCAAATGGTCGTCTTAGGTGGTCGTGGTCAGGAGGTCGTGACGCTTGGCAGGGAGGACGAGAAGGGAGTGAGAGGAGGAAGGAAAAGGGGAAGAATGGTACGGGAAGGGGAGGGGAGAAGAGAGGGGGGGGGAGGAAGGAGGGGAAGGGGAGGAATGAAAGGGGAAGGGGGAGAGGGGCGGAAGGAAGGAGGAGAAAGATAGGCATGAAAGGGGAAGGGGGAGGGGAAGAGGAAGGAAGAGGGAATCGAAAGGAAAGGAAAAGGAGTGGAGAGGAAGAACCGGAGAGACGTCAGCATCCTGTTACACAAGCATTACCCCTTCCTCTTTCCTCCTAACCCCCCCCCCCCCAAGCGGAAGGCTCCTGGAGGAGGCACCGAGCGATGGAGCGACACTCAGCCGCCTGGGAAAGTGCCAAGTGTCTCGAGGCTAAAGCCGCTTATGGCACCCAAAAATGGCATAACAATCAGATTATTCTCGCGCTAATGAAATGCAGGTCGCCAGTCTCTCCCTCACCCCCCTCCCTCCCTGCCCCCTACCCCCAATCCCCCTTCCCTCTGAGTGGCCTTCTCTAGAATCTCTTGGAAGAAGAAGAAGAGGACGACGAAGGAGCGAAGAAAGAGCGGGAGGGAAGGAAGGAGACAATTTCAGGTCCCTTCAAGTGGGGTACAAGAGACTGGGGCTTGCGGGCGCGTGCTAGAAAATAAGGGCGGGGAATTTTCATTTCGGCTTCATAATGGCGTTTCCTTTTGGTAATTGGTATAATAAGGTCTGTTCTATCTCTTTACATACCCTCGTGTACAAAATAACACTGATATTTCGTGTCATGCACCCTCCTGTGTACAAAAATAACACTGATCTATCGTTTTATATACCCAACTCTGCACAAAAATGACATTTATCTATCGGGTTATGTACCCTCCTGTGTACAAAAATAACAATGATCTATCGTTTTATATACCCAACTGTGTACAAAAATAACATTTATCTATCGTTTTACATACCCTCTTGTGTACAAAAATAACATTTATCTATCGTTTTACATACCCTCCTGTGTACAAAAATAACATTTATCTATCGTTTTACATACCCTCTTGTGTACAAAAATATTTATCTATCGTTTTACATACCCTCCTGTGTACAAAAATAACATTTATCTATCGTTTTACATACCCTCCTGTGTTCAAAAATAACATTTATCTATCGTTCTACATACCCTCCTGTGTACAAAAATAACACTTTATCTATCGTTTTATATACCCAACTGTGCACAAAAATAACACGAAAAACGACATACTTATTTTTTCTCTTTTGGTTACATACACTTTTTTTTTCTATTTAAAGAAGTAAACAGCGATAACATTCACCCTAAGCCTAACTTTGACTGTCGCCGAGAAAGGGACTCATGTAGGTCATAATATCTTTACCGATATTCAACATAACCGGATTATTATAGCTACTCTGAGGCCTACTGGGCTGAAAGGAAATCGCATTAGGCCTGCCAGTTGAAAGCAATTTATCCTTAGGCGTCCTACGAGGGGAAAATCTTCAGCTTGTAGAACGCTAACATGCTAATGGAGTCTTCACAAAACCGGGGGAAATTTTTCGGAAATGTCCTTCGTAAAGGGGAAGGAAAAAATGTAAAAAAATAATAATAATAATAAATAAATAAAT
>NC_091581.1:24533930-24538930 GCF_042767895.1 Penaeus vannamei
CTTCCTCTCCCTTCCCACCCAACCCCCACCCATCCCTCCCTCCTCCCTCCCTCCCCCCACCCTCTTCAACACCCCCCACCCTCCCCCCCGCTCCGTGTATCTCTTTATTTACACCTCTGGCGGCGCGGGCGGCCATCTGCCCTCACCCGGCGACGTTAAGACACCATAAAACTGCCGAGCTTCTTGTCAGGTCAGTCTCATCCGCCTGGAGACTCGCTCGCCGTCTTCTCCTTGTCCTTCTCCTTGCTTTTCCTGTTCTTTTCGTGTTCCTTCTGTTTGATGTGGGGGTTATTTTTTTTTAACTTTTTTTTTTTTTACTTTCTGTTTTTAGGCTTCGGTTCGTCTCGTGTTGGCGTTTTTCTTTTTTTTCCCCTTTTTTTCTTTTCTTTTTTGTCTGGTATTCTTCTTCCTGTTTACTGTCTTTGATGTTTCACAACGCCTGTGTCTCGAGTCTCTTCTCTCTCTTTTTTCTTTTCCCTCTCATCCTCTCCCACTCTTTTTCTTCCTCTATTTCTCTCTCTCTCTGTCTGTCTGTCTCTGTCTCTGTCTCTGTCTCCCCATATATATATCTCCCCCCCTCTCTCTCTCTCTCTCTATCTCTCTCTCTCTCTCTCTCTCTCTCTCTCTCTCTCTCTCTCTCTCTTTCTCTCCCTCCCTCCCTCCCTCCCTCCTCTCTCTCCTCTCCTCTCTCTCTCTCTCTCTCTCTCTCTCTCTCTCTCTCTCTCTCTCTCTCTGCCTCTCTCCCTCTCCCCCCCCCAACCATATAATCACACACGCAACTATACCCATCCCACACACATCCCCCTCCTAACCCCCTCCACCTACCCACTCTTCCTTCCTTCCCCTCCTCCCTCCCTTCCTACCTCCCCTCCCTCCCCCTTCCCCCACCCTTCCATCCCTCCACACTCCCCCTCCCTACAACTTCACCCTCCCTATCCCGCCCGCCCCCCCAAAAACCCCACTTTTCCCCTCCCTCCCCCTTCCATCACTCCACATACCCCCCTTCCCTACAACTTCACCCTCCCGATCCCGCCCCCGCCCCCCCAAAACCCCACTTTTCAACATACCGCAAAAACGGCATTCCCCGTTTACTTTTATAAGTCGGACATGCGGGCAAAAAACCGAGAGGGACTTAACGCACTCTTTTTCTGCCGTGACGTCACCCGGGCATGCGCAGATGGCATGTCACGGACGCCTTATCACGTGTACAAAAAAAAAGAACATCTGGTCAGCTTGTTTTTTTTTTCCCAATTACTTAGTGACAAGCGTTGATAATAAATTGGTAATGCTGGTAATGATAATGATGATGATGATGATGATAATTGTGTCTATTATAATTACCATCATAACAACAACAATACTACTGCTACTACTACAGCTAATGACAATGATAGTAGTAGTAGCAGTAGTAGTAGTAGTAGCAGTAGTTGTAGTAGTAGTAGTAGTAGTAGTAGTAGGGGGAGGAGGAGGAGGAGGAGAAGGAGGAGAAGGAGTAGCAGTAGTAGTAGTAGGGAGGAGTAGTAGTAGTAGTAGTAGTAGTAGTAGTAGTAGTAGTAGTAGTAGTAGTAGTAGTAGTAGTAGTAGTAGTAGTAGTAGTAGTAGCAGCAGCAGCAGCAGCAGCAGCAGCAGCAGCAACAGTAGTAGTAGTGGCAGCATAGTCGTAGTAATAGCAGTAGTAATAATAGTGATAGTAATAGTAATAATAATAATAGTAGTAGTAGTAGTAGTAGTAGTAGTAGTAGTAGTAGTAGTAGTAGTAGTAGTAGTAGTAGTAGTAGTAGTAGTAGTAGTAGTAGTGGTGGTGGTGGTAGTAATAACAAAACAACAACAATATACAATAATAATAACAAACATACCCTATGCAATATTCATTCCCTTTTTCCACACACACAAAAATTCTTTCAAACAAACACAAGCATAAAAAACACACAAACAAACAGAAAAATGTTGATGAGCCCCCTCCCCCTCACCCCACAGACCCCCCCCCCCCGAAACATCCTATAGACCCCCTCTCCACCCTTTCCAGAAACATCCCAGCCCCAAACCCATCCCATAGACTCCCCCCATGAAACATCCCAGCCCTAAACCCATCCGATAGACCCACCCCACCTACCACCCCCTGAAACATCCCAGCTCCAAACCTATCCCTTAGACCCCCTCCCCACCCCCACCCCTGAAACATCCCAGCCCTATACCCACCTCAGACCACCCTACCCACCCCCCACCCCTTCAAACATCCCAGCTCCAAACCCATCCCATGGACCCCCTCCCCCCCTCCGATACATCCCAGCCCCAAACCCACCCCACAGACACCCTCTTCACCCCCCACCCCATCCCACCCATCACCCCCTCAAACATCCCAGCTCCAAACCCACCTCATAGACCCCCTCCCCCCCCAGAAACATCCCAGCTCCACACCCATCGCATAGACCCTCCTCCCCACTCCCCGAAACATCCCAGCCCCAAACCCATCCCATAGACCCCCACCCCCTCCTCCTACCCACCACCCCCGAAACATCCCAGCCCAAAACCCAGCCCATAGACCGCCCCACCCCCCGAAACATCCCAGCTCCAAACCCATCCCATCTAATTCACTTATCTGCGGCCTTAAAGGCGATATTACGCCTTGAGACGCTGAAACTCGACGACAACACGTCTGGCTAATACAGGACCTGGCGAGGCCGACATAGCAACAGCAGCTAAGGTCGTATTTAGCACATTCTCTCGCGCCGAGGAAAGCTTTAGGGACGCGCCACGACAATTATCAAATAATGAGCACACTGCTGTTCCTACAACTAACCGCTGGTGGCGATTATTATCGTCGTTAGCATCATCTTGGGCATAATCATTATGATTATAGTGATCCTTCTCCTTCTCCTCCTCCTCCTCATCATCATCATCATTATCATAATCATATGATGATGATAATGATTGATAATGATAATGATGACGGTGATGATGATGATGATGATGATAATGATGATGACGATGATGATGATGATGATGACGATGATGATGATAATGATGATGATGATGATAATGATGACGATGATGATGATGATGATGATGATGACGATGATGATGATGATGATGATGATGATGACGATGATGATGATGACGATGATGATGACGATGATGATGATGATGATAATAATAAAAATAACAATAATGATTAATGACGAAATTAATACCAAGGATACAAACGATAGCAATAATAATGATAATGATAGTAAAAACTTGAATGAATAGACACATGGCTTCCAATACCCAGAAAGATAACAAGGGCCTGTTTACATGCATATAATTAGAACGTACATAAAACAAACACACAGACACACACACACACACGCACAGACAAAGACACACACACACACACACACGCACACATACATACACATACGCACACACACACACACACACACGCGCACACACACACATACACACACACATACACACACATACACACACACAATCACAGACACACACACACACACACACACACACACACACACACACACACACATACACACACACATACACACACATACACACACACACATACGAACACACACAAACCCCCCCCCCCAAAAAAAAAACATACACGCATACCCCCCCCCCCCCCCCACCCACACATGAATCAATACACAAATAACTACATAAACAAACACACAATTAAACAGAAAAAGACCCAATTCGCACAGCCCAGCGCGCGCACATGGGCTGCACGCAAGCAAACGCAGCAGACGACTCAACTGTTGCCAACACTGACCTAGAGCCCGTCAACACACATCTGGGAACACAATTGGCGTCGCGGTAACATGAGCGAGAGAGGGAGAGAGAGAGAGAGAGAGAGAGAGAGAGAGAGAGAGAGAGAGAGAGAGAGAGAGAGAGAGAGAGAGAGAGAGAGAGAGAGGGGGGGGGGGGAGAGAGAGAGAGGAGAGAGAGGGAGGGAGGGCGGGAGGGAGAGAGTAAGAGGAGAGGAGAGAGAGAGAGAGAGAGAGAGAGAGAGAGAGAAATGAGAGAGGGAGGGAGGGAGGGAGGGAGGGAGAGAGGGAGAGAGAGAGAGAGAGAGAGAGAGAGAGAGAGAGAGAGAGAGAGAGAGAGAGAGAGAGAGAGAGAGAGAGAGAGAGAGAGAGAGAGTGGAGAAACTAAGCAGATAGATTAATAGAGAAACCGGTAGATAGGAGAATAGATAGATTTTGTTTTCGATAGTTAATTAACCAGTTAGAGACTGACAGACAAACAGTTAGATAGATAAACTACTAGATAGATAGATGGATAGACAGATACAATGATAGACAGACAGGCAGATATATGGATAGCTAGATAGATAAGATATATAATAGATAGATAGATAGATAGATAGACAGATATATAGATAAATGAACAGACAGATAGATAGACAGATAGACAGACAGTTAGGCAGACAAGCAGTCCAGATACAACAAACACACATACAAACCGACATAACACACAGACATACCGACACACGAACAGACAGACAGACAGACAGACACATAAGCCCCCTCCAGCCCCCTCCCACCCCCAGGAGACCCAGACAGATAAGCAGACAGACAGTCTAAATACAACAAACATACAAACAAACCGACATAACACACACACATACCGACACACGACCAGACAGACAGACACATAAGCCCCCTCCAGCCCCCTACCCCACCCCAACAGACAGACAGACACATAAGCCCCCTCCAGCCCCCCCCCACCCCACCCCACCCTCCCACCCCCCAGGAGACCCAGGGGGCAGAGGCGAGGGCGTGATCACGGGCGGCCGAGCCAGACCAAGACGAAAGGCCCGAGTTCGCAGGATCTTCGGCCTCGAGCTGTGGCGTTCTCTCGAGGAAGTGTTACGTCTCTTGTTTTCATTAAGGTGGTGGGGCGACTGTCTAAATTCTTGGGGATGGAGGGGCGGGGTAAGGTGGTGGGACGACTGTCTAAATCCCTGGTGCGGGGGTGGGGGGCGGGGGGTGTTCTTCCGT
>NC_091581.1:24541430-24543930 GCF_042767895.1 Penaeus vannamei
ATATATATATGTGTGTGTGTGTGTGTGTGTGTTTGTGTGTGTGTGTGTGTGTGTGTGTGTGTGTGTGTGTGTGTGTGTGTGTGTGTGTGTGTGTGTGTGTGTGTGTGTGTGTGTGTGTGTGTGTGTGTGTGTGTGTGTGTGTGTGTGTATACAGAGATATATACATATATATATACACATACATACATACACACATGCACACACACACACATATATATATATACATGGGAGATAAAGAGAATGAGACAGAGACAAAGAGACACAGAGAGAGACAGACAGCGACATACATAAAAAAACAAAAACACAGCCCCAAAAAGAAAGAGAAGAACCACCCGAGATCGGAGAAAAAGGGATCCAAAAAAAAAAATAAAAAATAAGGAACAAGGCCAGACTCTCCCTTCCCAACTCCCTATGACTTCCAGAGAGAATCCAATCTCCCTTAAAAAGTCTCGGGTCGACATCCAACCCTTCCCTACACTCCTATGGCTGACCTTAATCCCCTTCTACGACCCTGAAACAAAAAAGGAGACAAAAAATATAAGCAAATTCTACTTAGGACCCCTTTTTTCTGTGTGGTTCCCTCGTCACTTTCTTCTTCTTCTTCTCCTTCTTCCTATTTTCCTTCTTCTTCTTCTTCGTATTTTCCTTCTTCTCCATCTTCTGCTTCTATTTTAATTCTTCTTCTTCTTCCTATTTTCCTTCTTCTTCTTCCTATTTTCCATCTGCTTCCTATTTTCCTTCTTCTTTCTATTTTCCTTTTTCTTCTTCCTATTTCCTTCTTCTTCATATTTTCCTTCTTTTTCTTCTCCCTATTTTCATCCTTCTTCTTCTTTTTCTTCTGCTTCCTATTTTCCTTCTTCTTCTTCTTCTTCTTTGTCTACAGAAGAAAGAAAGGCGTCGGGAGAGGAAAGGAAAAAGAAAAAAAGGAGGAGGAGGAGGTGAAAAGATGAAGAAAAATACGAACAAAAATAAGATAGTGATGAAGATGAAGAAGAAAAAAATGCTGATGATGGCAAAGAAAAAGTCATAGGTAGGAAACTAATAATAATAATAATAATAATAATAATAATAATAATAATAATAATAATAACAAAAATAATAATAATAATAATAATAATAATAATAATAATAATAATAATAATAATAATAATAAATAATAACAATAATAATAACAATGATAACAACAACAACAATAACAACAATAATAATAATAATAATAGTACTGACAATCCCTTATGTAGAATGTGGAAAAAGAGAAAGCATGCAACACATAACAGCTGAATATTAGAATTAGTTCAGAAAGAATACAGGAGACGCCATGATACTATAGCAAATAATATTCATTGGCAACTGTGCAAGAAAATTGCATTAGAACATAAGGAAAGATGATGGCAAGAACATGACCCATAACGAACGGCAGAGAATGAAGATGTGAAATTGCTGCGGGATATAAATACACAATGCAACGGCGTGATAGAAGCGAATGGAAAGGACATTTTTATTATTGATAAGAAGGGGGGAAAAGGGGTATAATCGTGGATATTGCAGTACATGAAAAGGTGGAGAAATACCAGGACTTGCGGGGGGAAATTGGAAGACTGTAGCGCAGAGAGAGAGAGAGAGAGAGAGAGAGAGAGAGAGAGAGAGAGAGAGAGAGAGAGAGAGAGAGAGAGAGAGAGAGAGAGAGAGAGAGAGAGAGAGAGAGACGGAGTAAAGACGGCAATTCCAAGAGCCAAAGCATAAGTTAAAATAATGGTAATGATAATAATAATAATAATAATAATAATAATAATAATAATAATAATAATAATAATAATAATAATAATGATAATAATAATAATAATAATAATAATAATAATAATAATAATAATAATAATAATAACAAAAACAACAGCGACAGCATCAATAATAATAATAATAATAATAATAATAATAATAATAATAATAATAATAATAAAGAATAGGCAGTTACAGCAGCATTATCACAACAAAAACAAAAAAAGTAACATTCAATGTAGAAGAGAAACACAGAAATGAAAATGAAAACAAGGGTGTGGATAAAAAAAAATAAAATTAAGAAAGAAAACAAAGGAAACGTCGTGATAAATAAGTAAATATGAGAAAAAAACATGGGACTGATGAAGATGAACCGGCGGAAGAGGAAATAAAAGAAGACAGGATAACGAGGAGGAAGAAATACGAACGAAGAGAAAAAAGAGAGACACGAAAAGGAATTAATACGGATATAAAAAAAAATAATAATACGATAAAACGAACGAGAAAAAATAATATTAAATAATATCAATATGAATACAAATACAGAAAGAAATAAAGAAAAAAAAAAACGATAAAAAGAAAGAGTGAAAAACAAAAAAACATGAGGCAGAATCAGGAAAAAAAGGGCAAAGAATAAAATGCAACTGAATATGGAAGAAGAGGAATAAGCAACATGCAATAAAGAAAGAAGGATAAAAAAGCACAGAAGGGGAGACAGCACCTG
>NC_091581.1:24571430-24573930 GCF_042767895.1 Penaeus vannamei
TTTGTGTGAATGAGTGAGTGGGTTTGTGTGTGTGTGCGTCCGTGCGTGCGTGTGCAAATGCTCTTCAGTTCTTTCTGTTATCGATGACGATAGTGATGTTCATGATCATAATACTACCGATGACAATGGCAACAAAAATAGTAATAAAAATAATAATAATAATAGCACTAGTAACGGAGATAATGGTCATAAAAATAGCAATAATAATAATAATAATAATAATAGTACTAGTAACGGAGATAATGGTCATAAAAATAGCAATAATAATAATAATAATAATAGTACTAGTAACGGAGATACAACAACAGCTAGAATCCATTATACACGGAAATTGCTCAGACTATCAATCAATGTGACAAACGCACAAAATAATACTATAACTTCTACTACAACAACTACTTCTACAACTACTAACACATGCAACAAAAACGCTTCGAGAGTACAGTGCAATAACTTCTAACAAACGAGGTAAGTCACTCAACTAATGATAAAAAACATACGCAAAAATAAGTGTTTAAGGTAAAAAGTACACCCTCCCTCTTAAAAAAAAAAAAATACTAACAAAATAGAATATATGAATAAAAAATATGTAAAAACAAAAAACAAAAAAAACACGCACGCAAAAAATAAGTGAACACAGTAAAAAGTAAACACCCCCTAAAAAAATACATATATAAATAAATAAATGAATAAATATAATAATAATAATTTTAAAAAATCCAAAAACTAATACCTTTCGCAATCACTTTACCTGCCCAATCAAAACGCCGCAGATACCAACATTCCCGATTGAAAAGGTGCAACGTGACATCAGTGACACGACGCCCCTCAAGGACCCCCGATGGCGATGAACAATGTTGCAGTGGCATACTCACAAGCCATAATGACTTAATTAGCAGCCGTGCAATGTTAGTCCCGGCCGAACACCCCCCCGCAGTCACGGCATTATTGCACCGTGACCCGGGCTTCGTCTTCATAAAGGAGGTAGCAGTTGGGGGGAAGATAGGATACGTTGAATCACCCATTAAAACGAGATCCGGAGAGCGTATTATTAAGGCATCTATATCCTCTCTTTCTTTCTCTCTCTCGCACTCGATCTCTCTTTCTATTTCTCCTGTCTCTCTCTCTCTCTTTCTCTCTGTCTCTACCTCCCTCCCTCTCTTCCCCCCTCCCTCCCCCCTCTCTCTCCATCTCCCTCTCTCTCTCTCCTTCTCCCCCTCCCACCCCTCTCCCTCTTCCCCTCTCCCTCTCTCTTTCTCTCCCTTCTCCCACCCCTCTCTCCTCTTCCCTCCCTCCCTCCCCCTCTCTCCCTCCCTTTCCCTCCCTCTCCCTCTCCCCTCCCACCCCTTCCTCTCCTCTCTCTCCCTCTCCCACCCCCTCTATCCCTTCCCCCCTCCCACCCCTTCATCTCTCTTCCTCTTCTCTCTCCCTCCCCTCTCTCTTCCTCTCCCACATCCTCCCCTCTCCCCCTCCCTCCCTCCCTCCCTCCCTCTCCATAGCTAGGAGCGAGCGCTAGTTATCAGCTAGTTCTAAAGCCAATCGCCATTTTCGGGATCTCGCTCATTGCTTCGTAAATCGGGACAGTTCATTGTTGCTCATGAATTTATGAGGTACAAATTAATTTCCTGATCCTTAAGGATTTCAAGTTATGAGTTGCAGCTTAGGCAGTCTGATCGTATTTTGCATATATAAGAATAGAGGGAAGAGGGGAGGAGGGAGAGGGAAAGGTGGCGAAAGCGAGAGAGAGAGAGAGAGAGAGAGAGACGCAGAGAGAGGGAAAGGTAAAGTCCCATGATTGTACAATTTGGAACAATTTAGCGGGTTATAACAGGCAGATTATTGCCTCCCTCTACTACCCGTCCCCTCCCACTACTCCCACCTCCCTTCCACCCTCACTCCTCCCCTCCCCCCCATTCCTCCTATCTCCCCTCTCCCCCACTCCTCCCACCTGCCCTCCCCTCTCCCCCACTCCTCCCACCTCCCCTACCACCCACACTCCTCCCATTCCTCCCACCTGCCCCCCCTCCCACTCCTCCCCCACTTGCCCCCCCTCCCCTCCCCCTTGGCACTCCCTCGTTCCCACGGCCTCGAAAATGGGCATAGAAAAAAAGTGCCATTTTCCATAACTCAATCAAACTCTAAATGCAACGATTAAATATCAATTACGGCCCAAAACCCCCTTGAAGCAGAGCCAAGCCGAGCATTAGACCGTCAATGTAACACCAATATCAGATATGCGTTCAGCAGCCGGAAGGAGTGTTCATTTACGTTTTCCTTTGATTTCCCCCCGCAATTTCTATTCATTTCTCTCCCTCTCTTTATCTTTCTCTTCTCTCTCTCTCTCGCCCTCTCTCTCTCTCTCTCTCTCTCTCTCTCTCTGTCTCTCTCTCTCTCTTTCTCTTCTCTCTCTCTCTTATCTCTCTCTTTCTCTCTCTTTTTTTTTTCTTTTCTTTCTTTTCTACCTTCTGCCTTTTTTCACCGTGACATAGGCCTACAGTGC
>NC_091581.1:24583930-24586430 GCF_042767895.1 Penaeus vannamei
GCACGTGCTTACATACTCTAATACACACACAAAAAAACAACAACTCACACACACAGCCACAACCACCGTCACAACCCACAACCACTCACCACAATGTTCATTACAGTCATCACCACCCAACTCACCACTGGGCATCACTACAAACATCCACCTACCCCCCCCCACTACCCAAATCACTCACACTTACACTTTCCTCCTCAACCACCTTCACCACACATACTCCACTCATCACTCCGTCACCACCAACGACTTCATCACCACTTGCTCCTCCCAAAGAAAATGAATAATTAATGAATAATCAATTAATAATAATAATAATAAATAAGTAAACATCACTCACCCCCCCCACACACACACACATACTACCCCCCCCCTCCCCCCTCCACCCATCCCTCCATCACCACCACCCAAATCCCCGCTCACCACCACCACTGTCCTCCTCATCACCGCCTCTGTCGCTGCTACGAACGCGAGACGGCGGGCGTGCGTGCGGGCGTGCGGGCGGGGGAGTATATCTCGGGCCCAAGTTTTATCTATGATTTACTTGCTCGCGCCCGCGTGAAATATGGCGTCGGCATGAATTATTCTGGTTTGGGAACCGCGCTCTCTCTCTCTCTCTCTCTGTCTCTCTGTTTCGCTCGCTCTCTCTCTCTCTCTCTCTCTGTCTCTCTGTTTCGCTCGCTCTCTCTCTCTCTCTCTGTCTCTCTGTTTCGCTCTCTCTCTCTCTCTCTCTGTCTCTCTGTTTCTCGCTCTCTCTCTGTCTCTCTGTTTCTCGCTCTTTCTCTCTTTCTCTCGGTTTCTCGCTCTCTCTCTCTCTCTTTCTCTGTCTCTCGGTTTCTCGCTCTCTCTCTGTCTCTCTGTTTCTCGGTTTCTCTCTCTCTCTCTCTGTCTCTGTCTCTCGGTTTCTCTCTCTCTCTCTCTGTCTCTCTGTTTCGCATCACTCTCTCTCTCTCTCTCTCTCTCTCTCTCTCTCTCTCTCTCTCTCTCTCTCTCTTTCTCTCTCTTTTCTCTACTCTCTCTCTCTCTCTCTGTCTCTCTCTCTCTCTCTCTCCCTCTATTTCGCTCTCTCTCTCGGTCTATTTCGCTCTTTCTCACTCTCTATTTCACTTTCTTTCTGTGTGTGTGTGTCTCTGTCTCTGTCTCTCTCTATTTCGCTCTTTCCCTCTCCTTTACTCTTTCTCTTTCTCTCTTTCATTTCTATATATTTCGCTCTCTATCTCACTCTCTTTCACTCCCCCCCTCTCTCTCTCTGTCCATTTGCCTTTTTCTTTCTCGCTTTCCTTTTTTTGATTTCCTCTTTCTCAAGTTTTAATCTAGTTTTTCCCTCTACTTCCTTTTAATCCTTTCCTCTTACTTCCTCCTTTATCCCTCATCCTCTTCTTCCTTCTTCCAAAAGCGGAAGCGAATGACAAACAAGCAAACAGAAAGAGATCATCATGTCACTTTTCGAAAACTTCCTCCCTTGTGACAACAATACTTTTTACAGTTCAAGTTCGTAATAAAGAACTCACCCCCACCCCCCCAAAAAAAAAGGAAGGAGGCAAAACACAGATAAATAAGATAGAAAAAAAGAAATGAAAAAGAAACATGGATGAAAGAAACTTTTTTCTCTCTCTCTCTCTTATATTTTTTTTATTTGTTGATTTTTCTTTACAAGTTCACCTCAATAAGTCAATTGCTCTGTTCTCCCCTTCGCTTGATGTATGAATAAGCAAACTCTATTATGATCCAGAAGAGAAAAAAATAGAGATGTTTCTACAAAAGCAGGAAAGGAAACAGAGAGAGAGATAAAAAAAACAAAACACAAAAAAAAGAAAGAAAAAAAAAATAGCGGTCGTTTGGTTCATCCCTTTCAATTCATTATTCAACTTCCCGTTTTCTTTTTTTTTCGGTTTTTTGAGGGGGGGACTTAATTATTCAACTATGTTTGCCCACACACCAAGGACATGAATGAATTGCTGAGTCACGGAGCTGGCTGAGATTGGTCTGGGTCTTTTGATGATATCTCTTCCTGGGAGAATATTCTGTTGAGTCTCTTGCTTAATTTCTTCTCTTTTGGTTAATCTTGTTCTCTTTTCTCTGTTTTTTTTTCTTCGTTTAAGAATCTTTCTTAACCTTTCTTCCTTTGCTTGTTTGTTTGTTTCTTCTTATCCAATTCTTTCTTTGTATTTGTTTGCTTGTTTCACCTATTTCTCTTATTTACTCTCTTCCTCTCTTCGTCATAATCATCCTCTCATTCTGCTTTTACTTTCCTTCCATCCTTACCTCTCTTATTCTATTTTCTCTGCTTCTTTCCCTCCGCCCTTGGCTATTCTAATGTTATTTAAATCTCTCCTTGCTTCTGTCATTATCATATCCCTCTTCTCCTCCTTCGCATATTGTCTCTTCTCATCCCCTTCTACATCTTGCTTTATTCTCTCTTTCTCTTCCTCTCCTTCTTTTCTTCGCCTGTTTTTCTGTAGAGAAGCCCATTTCCTTGCTTTCTTATTTGCATGTCTGG
>NC_091581.1:24588930-24603930 GCF_042767895.1 Penaeus vannamei
ACCCTGTCACACTCTCGCCTTAAATTCCCTCCAAACTTATTAACTGGATGTGAGATCAAGAACCCCTTAAGCGTCACTCGATCGTCCTTGTAGAGCCCAGAAGAGGATCAAAGGCTGTCTTATCATGCGATTTTCGTCTATTTTCAACCTGATTATTGAGTAAAAATCCTTGTCGACGCTACCACAGGTCTCTCGGTTCCTCGCTCCGTTGTCTTACTCGTTTTCTTCCTCTTCGTGTTTCTCTTGCTTCGTATTTCTGTTTGTCTTTCATTTTCTTGGTATTTTCTTTTTTATTCCTTCATTTTTTTCTTGTGATTGATGTTTTTTCCTCTGACTTTTTTTATTCGTTTTTGTTCTCGGTATTTTTTTCTTTCTTTTATATTTTCTAATTTATTTCCATTCTTGACCTTGGTATTTTCCTTTCCCTCTATTATTTTCTTTTATTTACTTTCCTGCTTTAGGTGTTTTCCTTTTCTTGTTTCTTTATTCCCATTCTTGTTTTTGAGAATTATCTTCTCTTCATATTTTGATTCTCTTTCTTTTCCTTATTTTATTTTTCCTCATATTTTTTATCTGTTTTCCATTTCGTATGAATATATATATATATATATATATATATATATATATATATATATATATATATATATTCTCCTTCTTTTTGTTTACCTTGCTCTTTATATTCTTGTCATTTACGTCTTCCAAAAAATATTTATATTTTTCGTTCTTTCTCCTTTACAGGTGTTTTCTTAAGCTAGAATGCAGTTATATAATATATATATATATATATATATATATATATATATATATATATATATATAATAAATACACATATACATAAAGATCGTAAACAAATACCAACCAGAAAAAAAATCTTCTCGACAAACAACCACGAAAACAAACAAAAAAGGAGGCGCGGCATCCCCTCAGCATCACATACCACAAAAAAAAAAAAAAAAAAAAAAACACCGAACCCTCCCTATAAGAAAAAAGGGAAAGGGAATCCAAGAGCGTATAAACCTCCTCCGTGGCCACCGCAGCGGATCTAAACCTCTTGACCAGAGCACCATATCATCCTCTTTACTACGTCTATCGGGAGGGCCACAGGGGGACAACAACCGCTTGGAGACAAAGAGACCGCCCGCGCCGTCACATTCGGGCGGGCGTGTTTCGCGGGAGATGTCGCCCTTCCTTATATCTCGGTGACTGGGCTGAGCTTCTTGTGTTATTTAAGCTGCGAGCTATTTTACCGTTTAGGTTTGTCTTTTTATGTTGGTGGGCGCGAGTGTGTGAGGGTGTGTGTGTGTGTGTGTGTGTGTGTGTGTGTGTGTGTGTGTGTGTGTGTGTGTGTGTGTGTGTGTGTGTGTGTGTGTGTGTGTGTGAGTGAGTGAGTGAGTGAGTGAGTGAGTGAGTGAGTGAGTGAGTGAGTGTGTGTGTGTGTGTGTGTGTGTGTGAGTGAGTGAGTGAGTGAGTGAGTGAGTGAGTGAGTGAGTGAGTGAGTGAGTGTGTGTGTGCGTGTGTGTGTGTGCGTGTGTGTGTGTGAGTGAGTGAGTGAGTGAGTGAGTGAGTGAGTGAGTGAGTGAGTGTGTGTGTGTAAGCGAGTGAGCGAGCGAGCGAACGAGAGAGAGAGAGTGAGAGAGAGAGAGAGAGAGAGAGAGAGAGAGAGAGAGAGAGAGAGAGAGAGAGAGAGAGAGAGAGAGAGAGAGAGAGAGAGAGAGAGAGAGATAGAGATAGAGATAGAGATAGAGATAGAGAATGAAAAAGTGTAAGTATGAATGTGAATGTGAGTGTAAGCGGGTTTCGCTAGATCGAACTTTTTCATATCAAGTTGCCTCAATTTCTATCGAGAAGGTTTAGCCAGAAGATGATGACACCAAAAACACTCGGTATTTACCTCAACGACTCAAATCGCTTCGGTTCTCTATAAATTACAATCACATCGACCACATTGGCAAATTACACCCCTAAACCACGCAACAAGGCACATCGACAACCAAATTACAGATACAATCACTCCAAAACAACCATCGCCATTAAAACTACCTGCAGTGAACCCGACCAGTACAACCTATCTTATAATCGTAACACTATCATGACCATTATCTATTTCATTTTTTTTCTCTGTTACAACCTATTATATAATCATAACACTATCATGACCATTATCTATTTCATTTTTTCTGTTACAACCATTATATAATCATAACACTATCATGACCGTTATCTATTTCATTTTTTTCTGTTACAACCTATTATATAATCATAACACTATCATGACCATTATCTATTTCATTTTTTCTCTGCTACAACCTATTATATAATCATAACACTATCATGACCATTATCTATTTCATTTTTCTGTTATAACCTATTATATAATCATAACACTATCATGACCATTATCTATTTCATTTTTTCTCTGCTACAACCTATTATATAATCATAACACTATCATGACCGTTATCTATTTCATTTTTTCTCTGCTACAACCTATTATATAATCATAACACTATCATGACCATTATTTATTTCATTTTTCTCTCTCTTCTTGTATTACTGCAACACCACATTATCCAAAACGTACAACCTCATGAGTACACAACCATTACTTGAATTAGAGGGAGGGTGAAGTACAGGTGAAATGCAGCGTACTTTGGAAGTAGTCAGGTGCTATTGGTGTGGTGGAAAGGGTGTAGTTGATGTGGTAGAGGTGGTATGTGCGTGTGTGTGTCTGTGTCTGTCCCACCCACCTGTAAGTCTCCTTATAAGGCGGTCAGCGAGACCCACTCGGCTCGCCTGGTCGTTACCAGCCGAGGCGCGTCCTTAAGGTCTATTTTACGCTCCACCGCAACGCCCTGTGCGACCTTACGCGACCCCTTCCTTGTTCTCGAGGGAATTTTCGCGTCGCGCAGAAAATTAACTCGGGAAATAAATGTAAATTTGGGCAATGTCTGGCCTAAGGTTTTCCGCGACTCTCTGCCATTGTTATTGTTGGGAGAACGATTGGTTAACTTCCCTAAAAGTCCCAGTTAACTTGTTATCATCAGTAATGCTGATTAAAACTTTGAAGAAAGTCGTTTATCAAATCATGGCTGTACAAGTTAGTGAAGGCCATCGGCAAGCTAAAACGTTTAGTAGCGGGAACAGAAGGAAGACTACAGAGGCAGGAAAAAAGAAAGTTTGGTAAATGAAAAACTAGATGTAGATGCGGAAAAAAATCGAAAAGGGACCAGAAAAAAGGTCAGGAACAGCTGATCAGAGACGGACAAAAATAGCAAACGGAACCGAAGGAGAAACACAACAAAAAGGAAAAGAATAAAGATAAGCAACGTAATAGAAGGATAGCACGCAGAACCGAAACACCAGAAGCAAATAAAACCAAGAGAGGGAAAAAAAGATGAAAAAGGTCGGCAGTAGCAGAACGGCTGCAAAGAACATCAACATCAGTAGCAGAGGCAGGCATCTGGAAGACCGCACCTGCCCCGCTGTAGCCGTGTGCCATTAACAGAGAAAATATTTCCAGCATTCTATTTGATTTAACTTGGAACTTATACCTTTTTCCTCCTCTGCTCCCGAGTTTGAAAAAAAGGAAAAGAAAAGAAAAGTCGTCCGTGCCTAGAATATTGCCGTAATGTGTTTTCTGTTTTGGGCGAGTTGACCTGGGCGAGGGAGTTCTTGTTCTGCGCGCGGGGTTGTTTTGCGGATGACAGAACGCCTCGTAGGTATCGAAACGTCTAGAATATAAGCTATGTCGTTATATAAGGGGTTTCTTCCTATCAATTGATAATCCGTATGTATTGTGATATATCTTACCGTCTGGTTTCTTCCTATCAACCATCAACGGATTATGATATATCGTAGTCTAATTGTGATAAACGTTTATTTGTTATACCTCGATGCGTATTGCGTCAAGAACATGCAATTTCGGCGTTAAAGTGAACAGAGCTCAGCAGAAGAGAAGCGCGAGGCCCGAAGGCGACCGAGAGAGTGCAGCTCCGAGTGTGCCGAGCTGCTGACTCGCGCGGCCCGGTGCCCGTGCGGGTTGGAGTGCGTACTGTGGCTGTGGCTGCGTAGTGTCTCTCCCACGTGTAGCGCAGACCTGGCCGGAATGTGTCCTTCTGTGTGTCCTTTGATAACTTCACAGCCCTGGCACTCGGCCGCCGTTCGTCCAGCTTCCGTAGGCAGTCCTCGGCGAGCTTCGTTCGAACCAGCACCCAGGTGTGACCGAGAAGAGATGAAAAAAGTCCGGCAAAATTTCCTACATTAAAATTCCGGTCACGTGAGCCAGTGCGCAGGTAGCCATTCCATCAGTTCCTGGTTCCCGGACTTGGACTCGGCCAATTCCCATCGAAAGCCTGCTGCACTTGCATACATGCTATTGCACCGTTCGGAATGTGCAGGCATGCAACAGTTCCCGGGATGGGGATGTTCCCCTGAACCCCCATGTGGCAACACCGCGGGGGCAGAGGCGCGTCCAGTCATCCCAAGTGTCGAGAGGCGAAATTTCCCTGCGCACAAAATCGATTATCCAGTCGGTCTTCTCAGCTCCGTGCCATTCACAACGGCGAAATACGAGCCATACGGGCTCGCGGCGGGCATTGTCGAACTCATGGCATACTCGCATCGGAGTAATTATATAATAATGAGCCACAACTCGGCCCACAAAAGAACGCAACGAGCGGACCCCGATACAGCGCCGCGCTGACCTACATGAACACCGGTATAGCGTACTCGGCCCCGGGGCACGGGAGAGGGGGGGGGGGAGGGTGAGCGCTCGGTGCCACGCAAACATCTACACACGGCCAGTACGTGCTATCTGGTGGCACCGTTCGCCCCGTGCCACGCCGGCGCCCCCCTGTATGCCCCGGGGTGGGCGGAGGTTAGCGATGGCAGGGGAGGCGAGGAGGGCGGCGAGACGGAGACGCAGCCTTGAGATAAGTAAGCCTACGAGAGAGAAACGCCCCACCTTGAATTTTAAATACGAATAAGAAAAAAAAAAAAACGAACGGTGATGAAAATACACAATAAGATTTCCAACGAAAATTCCTACGAAGGGACGACACCTACGTAGACTATCCCCCGAATCCCCACCGAGAGAAGGACTCCCCCCTCCCCCTCCCCCCCAAGGACTCCGGAGCGCGCGCGAGGACCCGGGCCGAGGGAGCCGGCGAGGAAACCGATGGAGTCAATAATGATCTCCTTACATAAGGCGCTGAACGACGTAATTAATTAAAACAGCAGCCATCTTGTCGTGCACCTGTCAAACCACCGCCGCATATACTGTGTGGCGAATGGCGGGCGTGTTGGTTAATGAGCTACCGTAATGGTGCCGTGATAGACTTCGCAGAGGGCTCTGGCGGGGGCGTGGTGTGCGTGTGGTGTGCGTGTGGTGAGCGATGGTGGGGCGGGGATGGTGAGCGCCGTGGTGAGCGATGGTGGGGCGGGGATGGTGCAGGCCGGCGGGTGATGTCATGGGACGGTAAGTATGGTAGTGGCGGGCAAGGCTGTGATAGCGGGATAAGTACGGCAGCGGCGGGCAGGGAATGTGATAGCGGGATAAGTACGGCAGTGGCGGGCAAGGCTGTGATAGCGGGATAAGTACGGCAGCGGCGGGCAAGGCTGTGATAGCGGGATAAGTACGGTAGTGGCGGGCAAGGCTGTGATAGCGGGATAAGTACGGCAGCGGCGGGCAGGGAATGTGATGGTGCAGGCTGGCAGGTGATGTGATGGCGGTTTCATTATCCATGTGAGGTCTCCATTGTGCGTGCCGGCTCGGAATGCGCTGCGGGCCCCGTGTACTTAATTAGTAATTGAAGCGTGTAATATAGGTTGGATTAAGAGTCTTATAATTGCTCTCTCGTGGCGGCGCTGGAGGAATATCAAGCGAAGAAGACGCAGAGGGAATGAAAAATGGATGACACGGAGAGGAAGAGAGATGGGAAGAGTTGGGGGGGAGGGGAGGGAGGGAAGAACGAAATGAATAAGGGAGAAGCAAACACTCCAGTCATTGCGAAAGCATACATACACTTCCCTGAACAATATTTTCCTTAATTACCTTCGCAATCCGGATCCACATTCGCTCACCAGCTCTCCAAACGACTCTTCAACGAGGTAGTTCAGCCGGACGTACCAACCCCACAAAGACCTCGTTGTCTCTGGCAAAATACCCGGGAGTGTTGGTAGGCCTGCAAACCTTCCCTTTCTCTCCCTCCTTACGTTATCAACAAACGCCTTTTTTTAATCTTCCTTCGTCTGCGGCTTTCACTCTTTCGTTTCTCTTTTCCCTCCCACTTTCTACCTTCCTTCTAATGACCTACCGATCTCAAGACGTTATTTCTCTGAAGTCGGGTTTCGGAAGGACTGACATCCTGACTGAAAAGACCCCGAGATGGGCCCGCGCTGACGGAACGGAGAGCTGGCAGTGCTTCGTCAGGAGGCGCTGCGGAAGGAGGGCAGGAGGGCGGGCGGGCGGACGAGTGTTCTCCCGCCGTCGCCGCGTCTGTCTTGTTTTGTTCTCGTGTCGCGTTGATTAGTTCTTTGCTGTTCTGGCGCGCGCGTTCGGGTCTCTGTCCGCTGATTGGCTCTGCGCTGTTCTCCGTCCGCCCTAATTACCTATTCGTTGTTCTCCGGCGTTTTAATTAGGTCTTCGCTGCCTTCCTATAATGTCTTGATTAAATCGTCGCCATATTCCCATGGCCGCTTGATTAGCTTTTCGTTTTCTCTGCGTATCCTAATGAAGTCTTCCATTCTCGGGGTATTAGGGCCAGCCTTTGGCACTGCCATTGCACAGGGAGAAAATAAACGATAAATTGGGTTGGGATTCATATTCTCTCTCTCTCTCTCTCTTTCTCATTCTCTCTCTGTTTCTCTCTCTCTCCCTCTCCTTCTCTCTCTCTCTCTCTCTCTCTCTCTCTCTCTCTCTCTCTCTCTCTCTCTCCCTCCCTCTCTCTCTCTCTCTCTTTTTCCTCTCCCTCTCCCTCTCCCTCTCCCTCTCCCTCTCCCTTTTCCTTCTCTCTCCCTCTCTCTCTCTCTCTCTCTCCCTCTCCCTCTCCCTCTCCCTCTTTCTCTTCTCTTCTCTCTCTTTCTCCCTCTCCCTCTCTTTCTCCCTCTCCCTCTCCCTCTCTTTCTTCCTCTCCCTCTCTTCTTCCTTTCCTCTCTTTCTTCCTCTCTCTCTTCCTTTCCCTTCCCTCTCTCCTCTCCCTCTCTTTCTCCCTCCTCTCCTCTCTTTCTCCCCCCTCTCTTTCTCCCTCTCCCTCTCTCTCTCTCTCTCTCTCTCTCTCTCTCTCTCTATCTCTCTCTCTCCCTCTCCCTCTCTCTCTCTCCCTCTATCCTTCCTGTCTGCCTCTCGCTACAATAAAAGAAACCTTTGTTCTTTGCAATGAGGCAAGTATGATGCAATAAGCACAGTGGAAATGGTGCAACGGCGCTCGCTGAAATACATCATTTACGGTGCAACGGTAATGAATCTCCAATAACAAAGCGTTACAAAATAACGTCGGTGTCATTTATACAGCAAGAATGTATGCTTTATTACGGAAAGACCTGAATGGGTTTGCACGAGGCTGTGATAAAATATATGAGTAGCATTATGGTGCAAAACTGCTCTGTGCTTCTGTGTACTTGTTTGTGGGTCGCCGGGGGGAGTGTTGGTAAAGAATGGGAGTTATTTTTTTTTTTTTTAATGTTGAGAATGGAAGGTGAAAACGGGAAGAATTTAAACTGAGGAAAAAGAGATATGGGGAGAGGGAGGGAGGGAGAGGGAAAAAGAGAGAGGGGGAGGGGAGGGAGGGAAGGAGAGAGAGAGGGAGAGGGAGGGAGGAAGGGAAGGAGAGAGGGAGGAAGGAAGGAGAGAGAGAGGGAGAGAGAGAAGAGAGAGAGAGAGAGAGAGAGAGAGAGAGAGAGAGAGAGAGAGAGAGAGAGAGAGAGAGAGAGAGAGAGGGAGAGAGACAGGGAGGGAGGGAAGGAGAGAGAGAGAAAAAGAGAAAGTGACGGAGTGAGAGAGAGAGAGAGAGAGAGAGAGAGAGAGAGAGAGAGAGAGAGAGAGAGAGAGAGAGAGGAGAGACAGGGAGGGAGGGAAGGAGAGAGAGAGGGAGAAAAAGAGAAAGTGGGAGAGAAGGAGAGAGAGAGACAGACAGACAGACACAGAAAATCAGAAAAAGACACGAGACAATGACCACAAAAAACACCCATAGAGAAAAGAAAACCCTAAAAAAACGAACACCAGAAGAACCCCCCCCCCCCCTCCAGCGAAACGGCGAGACCAGGGACCCGGCAGGAGCGAGAGAGGAGGCCCCCGCGCGGACCGGCAGCCGGGCAGGATGGGGAAGGGAAACATTTCAGGTCGGAGCTGCTCTACTGCGCCTTGATTCATCTTCTTTAAGCATCGGCCGTCACCCCGGGAGAGCGTACTGGAGCACATGCACTCGCACGAACACACGCACACACGCACCCCCACGTCGGCGTAAATGTGCACGGTGGCACACATACTGAGGGGAATGTATATATTGTATATCCATATAAATATGCATGCGCGCGCGCACACACAAACACTCTCCCTCTCCCTTTCACGCTCTCTCTCTCTCTCCTTTTTTCTCTCACGTACATACACATACTCTCTCTCTCTTTCTCACGTACATACACACTTTCTCTCTCTCTCTCTCTCTCTCTCTCTCTCTCTCTCTCTCTCTCTCTCTCTCTCTCACACACACACACACACACACACACACACACACACACACACACACACACACACACACACACACACACACAGAAGCATGCATACATTCCTTAGAATTCTCTCACACACACACATACACATGTGCACACGCACGCATACATTCCTCAGACACACACACACACACACACACACACACACACACACACACACACACACACACACACACACACACACACACACACACACACACACACAAGCACGCATACATTCCTCAGGATTCACACACACACACACACACACACACACACACACACACACACACACACACACACACACACACACACACACACACACACACAAGCACGCATACATTCCTCAGGATTCACACACACACACACGCACACATACACACACACACACACACACACCACACTCACATACACACACACACAAGCACGCATACATTCCTCAGGATGCACACGCCCATGTGCACACGCACAATAAACACAAACAGATAATGGGCGCCCTCCCCGGCGAGGCCAACTGTCCAAACAAAATCCGAAAAAGACAACAATACCTGGAGTCCTCCCTCCTCCGCCCCCCTCCCCCATGCCCTACCCCTCCCCTCAATTTTTCTGCATCCCTACTAACCTTTCTGACCATTTCAATACCCCCCTCTCCTATTCACCCCTCTCCCCTCCTCCTCTTGCCTTCCCCTTCTCTTCTCTTTCTTTCATCCTCTTCTCTTCCCTTCCCTCCTCTTATCTTCTCCTCTCTCCTCTTCCCTCCACTTCCCCTTCCCTTCTCTTCCTTTCCCACTTCCCCTTCTCTTCAATCCCCCTCCTTCTCTTCCCTTCCCTTCCCTTCTCTTCTCTTCCCCTTCTTCTTCTCTTCTCTTCTCTTCTCTTCCTTTCCTCCTTCTCCTCTTCCTTTCCCTCCCCCTCCTCTTCTCACTTTCCCCTTCTTTCTTCACCTCCCTTCCCTCATCCCTCCCCCTCTCCTCCTCTCTTTCCCCATTCCCCCTCCTCTCCCTCCCTTTCCCCCTCTTTCTCCCCCTCCCTTCCTCACCCCCACCCTCTCCTCCTTCCTTCCCTCTCCTCTCCTCTCCTCCTCCTTCCCATTCTCTCTCCTCTCCCTTTCCCCTCTTTTATCCCCCTCCCTTCCCTCTTCCTTCCCATTCCCTTCCTTCCTCACTCCACCTCCCTCCTCCTCCCTTCCTCTTCCCTCTTCTCTCCTCTCCCTTTCCCCTCTTTCTTCCCGTCCCTTCCTCAACCCCTCCCTCTCTCCTCCTTCCTCATCCCCTCCCCACTTCTCCTCCCTTCCCTTCCCCCTTCTCCTCCTCTCCCTTTCCCCCTCCCCTCTCCTCATCCCTCCCCTCTCCTCCTCTCTTCCCCCTCCCCCCTTCTCTCCTCTCACACCCCTCTTTCCCCCTCGTTCTACTGTTTGCTCTCGCCGCGCTGACACGATTGTCTGTTATTGATATGTGTGTTCGATTTCAATTGCCCATCATTATAAAACGTGTCACTTGTTCGAATGTGATCCCAAAAGGCAGCAAAAAAATGGAGCAAACTCAAAAATTCCACACAGTATACCACTGTTATTATCTTCTCGTACATGTGAGAAAAATAATTGAAAAAACTTACATTTTTGTGTGTGTGTGTGTGTGTGTGTGTGTGTGTGTGTGTGTGTGTGTGTGTGTGTGTGTGTGTGTGTGTGTGTGTGTGTGCGTGTGTGTGTGCGTGCGTGTGTTCTCCCGAAATAGCTACAGATTCCATGGTAATATGACTCCCTCCCTGAGGATATATATTCGCCTCCCGTCTTTGTAAGTCGTGTAAGGCCTACCTCTTCAACAAACAAACAAACAAACAAACAAAAAAGTATATATACGACACTCTACCCGGAAAGCATTCATTTTCTTTTTTGAATAAACAGTGTCCCCATTAGCAGACACGGAAACGGTTCCTATGGTTCTAATTCCAAAGCGAGGAGAGAGAGAGAGAGAGAAAGAGAGAGAGAGAGAGAGAGAGAGAGAGAGAGAGAGAGAGAGAGAGAGAGAGAGAGAGAGAGAGAGAGAGAGAGAGAGAGAGAGAGAGATGGTCTTCATGGTTCTAATTCCAAAGCGAGGAGAGAGAGAGAGAGAGAGAGAGAGAGAGAGAGAGAGAGAGAGAGAGAGAGAGAGAGAGAGAGAGAGAGAGAGAGAGAGAGAGAGAGAGAGAGAGAGAGAGAGAGAGAGAGAGAGAGAGAGAGAGAGAGAGAGAGTAAGAGAGAGAGAGAGAGAGAGAGAGAGAGAGAGAGAGAGAGAGAGAGAGAGAGATTTAGAAAGAAAGAAAGAGAAAAAAACAGAGACAGAGACAGAGAGCCAGAGAAAGAAAAAAAAGAGAGAAAGAAAGACAAAAGACAGACAGAAACATCTCCCTACACCTGAAAACACCAATAACCCCCCAAAAGTGAGAAAAAAGAGAAACGCGTAAACGGTGATTAAAACAATATAAAAGGAGACACCAGCCAATGATAACACAAGAGGCGAGACCACTTCGGCCTCATAAAAACGAACGCTGCCAACACCTCTGCCAACAACGCCACAGCGACTACCAACACCCTCCCCCCCCACCCCCCCACCCCCCTCGTCCCTGACAACAAATTTCGGCAATAACAAAACAACGCGCCTCCTTTTAACTAGAATACCAGCCCTATAATAACAAGAATATTTCCGGCGCCAGGGGTCCGGGGGTCCGGGGGTCCGGGGGGTCCGGGGGTCCTCCGTGCGCTGCCGTTCTCGAAAGGGCTTTGGCGTTTGTCTGTTAGTTATTTCTCTTCTTCTATGTATTCTCCTTCTCTTCCCTCTTTCCCCTATTCCCTTTTCTTTTCTTTTTTTTTCTTTTAATCTTCCTTCTCCCTATTCCCATTCTACTTTAATATTAATAGTAGTAGTAGTAGTAGTAGTAGTAGTAGTAGTAGTAGTAGTAGTAGTAGTAGTAGTAGTAGTAGTAGTAGTAGTAGTAGTAGCAGCAGCAGCAGCAGCAGCAGCAGTGGTATTAGTAGTAATAGTAGTAGTAGTAGTAGTAATAGTAGTGGCAGCAGCAGCAGCAACAGTAGTAGTAGTAATTGTAATAGTATTATTATTAGCAGTAATAGTATTAACAGAAGTAAAAGTAGTAGTAGAAGTAATATCATCAGTAGTAGAAGTAGAAGTAGTAGTAACATTATTAGCAGCAACAGTACCAATAACAACAATAATAACAACAGGAGCGGTTGAAACAGTAATAGTAGTACGAATGGGAACCGTAATAATAACAGAAGCTAATGCTGTCCATTCATTACAGAAAATGTAAACGACGAGGAAAAAAAGAAACAAAACAGAAAGAGAGAAACATTAAAACCCTCAAGAAAAGAAGAACAACAAAACAGAAACGATTACAAAACAAAGTAAAAATGCTAATGACAAAGGAGATGAGAAACGCGAGACTGTGTTAAGTAGATGATGATATTATGAAAGATTTAATTCCATGTAACTGTATGAAAACAACACAAAAACAATTATAACAAAAATTATTTATGAATATGAGTGGCAGTAATGATAACAGTTATACTATCAATAATAATAATAATGATGATAATAACAATAATAATAATAATAATTGTTATTATTATTATTATTATAACAATAATAATAATAATAACAACAATAACAGGAACAATAATAATAATACCAATAATAATAATAATAATAATAATAACAATGACAACAAGAACAACTGAAACTACACCTCGAACAGCAACAGTATTAACAAGAACCAAAGAAATAAAATAAAATAAAATAATAGTAATAATAATAATAATTCTATCCTTATTACTATCACTATCACGATAACGACACTAACAACATCTTCATGAATTACATCCACAACAACAAAAGCAACGCTAACAACGACAACGACGACAACAACAATAACAACAAGAATAATTCTGAACATAATTCATGTTTCTCCGAACCCGTGGAAAAACGGTGTCAGCTGGCGTGATGCATTAATATCAGTTCTTTCGCTTTTGTAAGTCTTCTGCCAATACTCACGTCGATGGCAATAATAACGTATAAAAAAAATATGTTTGTGATATATCTGTATATGTTCCAGCACACAAACACGGGTATAAATTACGCCTACACACAATTGCATTTGTTCATTCATATGCGATCTGTGAGTATGCCTATACCGAATCAAATATATATTTCCCGTTATTCCTTTCAAGAATATATATATAAAAAATAGATGCTAATTTTCCAATCCACCCATAACCCCCCCCCCCTACCTGCCCATAGCCCCCTACCACAACCCTCCCCCCCCTTACCAACCCCCAGCCCCTCCCCCTCCCCCTCCCCCTACGAACCCCCAGCCCCCCCTCCCCACTTCCTTTCACCAAGTAGGGTCACTGTCAAATCTCAACAATGCAGGGTCATAAACACACATCTCAGCTTCTAGTCACAATACCCCCACAGTGTCACATACAGCTGTTACAGGGGGAAGGGGTCTTCAACTCCCCCCCTCCTCCCCCCCTCCCCCCCTTTCCCTGCTAATGTGACGGAAGGCATGACGTCACGCTGTTCTGAACAACTCTGCGTGATGTAACAAAGGGGGGAACAATATGAACGAAGGGTGTGGGAAGAGTGGGAGAGGATTTGACACATCGAAAGAGGCATTTTTGGGGGGATGCAGAATAACAGTTTGTTTGTCATCATAAGTAATACAACGACGAATTCCTTATGATGACAAATTTTATGGAAGGTGTAAACAAAGCACACACACACACACACACACACACACACACACACACACACACACACACACACACACACACACACACACACACACACACACATACACACACACACGCACACAAAGCACACACAAAGACTGATGATATCAAAACCTTTCAAAATATCCATAATACCGTTATAATTTAATATCACATTATCATACAGGGAATTGTGAAAAGGAAGAGGCAGGACTGGAAAGAGGGAGAGAGGGAGGAAGGGTGAGAACGAGAACGAGAGAGGAACAGAGTGCGAGAGAGAGAGACAGACAGAGACAGAAAGAGAGACAGAGACAGAGAGAGACAGAGACGCAGAGAGAGAGAGAGAGAGAGAGAGAGAGAGAGAGAGAGTGAGAGAGAGAGACAGACAGACAGACAGACAGACAGACAGACAGACAGAGAAGAGAAGAACGAGAGAGAGAGACAGAGAGAAACAGAGAAATAGACAGAAACAGAGAAGAGAAGAACGAGAGAAAGAGAGAGAGAGGGGGGGGGGAGATTACCAACACGCCATGCGCGATAAGTGAAAGACGTGATTTGATAATAGTGTCTAAATGACCGCGGTTATGGTGCAGTTATAACACCATGATATGATTCGAACGAGTGCGGTCATCACTATGATTGGCGTAATGATGATTATGTGCGTAATTGCAGATATGACGGACCGGGTATTTATGATGCTGATAATGGCCGTGGTGATTGCATTAGTTGTTGCTATTGCAGTAATGGCAATAATGAATTAGATTATTCATGAAGGGTATTGTTGATGGCATTTGCTCTGACTTCTGTGATAAAAGTTATAATGTGGAAACTGTTGGAAAATGAAGTCTAGTTGCGCTGTGTCAGATAAAAAAAAGAAAAAAAATATATAACAATAACAATTGTAGGAAATGCAACTGCAACATTAAAACTAATAACAGTATAAGTAGTTTGTTTCAGCAGGAGTGGTGATGACTGAATTCTGTAATAATACTGGAAATGGGACTAATACTTTCAGGTTTTAAACCCTCAGGCCAAGTGTCTCTGCTTGGGTCGCTGAAGCCATGTGAGAGAGAGAGAGAGAGAGAGAGAGAGAGAGAGAGAGAGAGAGAGAGAGAGAGAGAGAGAGAGAGAGAGAGAGAGAGAGAGAGAGAGAGAGAGAGAGAGAGAGATGGAGAGAGAGAGAGAGAGAGAGAGAGAGAGAGAGAGAGAGAGAGAGAGAGAGAGAGAGAGAGAGAGCGAAAGAGCGAGCGGACGAGAGAGAGAAAGAGCGAAAGAGACACAGACAGACAGACAGACAGAGAAGAAAGAAAGAGAGAGAGAGAGAATGAGAGAACACAGAGCCATATACAAGTTGCTCGTTCCCAGCAGATGCTTGAGGGGGGGGGGGGGGGGAGGGGTGTTGCCAATCCATCTCCCTCCTCTTCTCTGTTCTACTGAAGAGAAGAAACCAGCAGCTCTTTTTATCATTATTTTTATTTTTTATCTTATTATCATTACTTATTCTTTGCAAAGTGGCAGGCGTTGAGTCACATCAG
>NC_091581.1:24608930-24611430 GCF_042767895.1 Penaeus vannamei
CACGATCCGGTCCCGTTTCCACATATCTTTAATTACGCCCGTGATTACAGACGCCATATCCGTGCCTAACCCTGCATCCGAACGCCCCCAAAAAACGCTAATGGTGTATGTTTTGTCAGCCGAATTTTACGTGCTTGAAACCCTCCTGTTGAGGTTATTCTAGCCGAAGTGGGAGGGGGGGGAGGGGAACTGGAGGGGGGGGGGATATGAATGAAATCTGAAGCAAGAGAGAAGATGAAGTGGGAGGGAAAGGGCGGGGGGGGGGGGGGGGGAAGAGACATGGAAGGAACAATGGAGGGAAGGACAAAAGAAAGAATAGGAACGGTAGAGATCTAGAGATTGTGAAAGAAAGAAAGAAAGAAATGAAAGAGAGAGAGAGAGAAAAGAAAGAAAGAGAGAGAGAGAGAGAAAGAGCGAGAGAGAGAGAGAGAAAGAGCGAGAGAGAGAAAGAGAGAAAGAGCGAGAGAGAGAGAGAGAAAGAGCGAGAGAGAGAAAGAGAGAAAGAGCGAGCGAGAGATTGAGAGATAGAGAGAAAGAGAGAAAGAGTGAGATAGAAAGAGAGAGAGAGAAAGAGGGAGAGAGAGAAAGAGAGAAAGAGTGAGATAGAAAGAGAGAGAGAGAAAGAGCGAGAGATTGAGAGATAGAGAGCGAAAGAAAGAGAGAAAGAATGAGATAGATAGATAGAGATAGATAGAGAGAGAGAGAGAAAGAGAACGAGCGAGAGAGAGAAAAAGAGAAAGATAGATAAAGAGAGAGAGAGAGAGAGAGAGAGAGAGAGAGAAAGAGAACGAGCGAGAGAGAGAAAAAGAGAAAGATAGATAAAGAGAGAGAGAAAGAGAACGAGATAGAGAGAGAAAAAGAGATAAAGAGAGAAAGAGAGAGAAGAAAGGAAGAGATGAAAACCGGACTTCAAACCGCTGTGTGATACCCACTTCGCAAAGACCCTCTGGCGACGCGGCGTTAAGTCCCTTCAATGCAAGAATATCAGATCAAGCATTATCTTGTACGAAAGTGCGAAAATCACATTCATTTGCACACGATTCTCGACTCTGACACCCGCCCGTGGGAGAGAGTCCGTCACAGCTCGGGTCAAAGAATGTCTTTCGAGATGTAAGAATGTGAAGCTTATACAAAGTTACATTAAAAATAAGAACATAAATATATACGAACGATAATGATTTAAAGAATAGATAACTTCTTTTGCTTCAGTCTTTTCAAGTACATTAGGGAGTTTGCTTCTCGTGTTTAAAGGGCTTGTGGTAACTAAAAATACTTCCTTTGGCAAAATGGGAGATGGAAGAGAAAGTCGAATAAAGAAAAATAGTAAAGTATGGATGGAAACTGCTCTTACTAATATTACTATCACGATGACTGATGGCTACCACAACACTCCTTACAAAGTTAATGTCAACATTTTGTTAGGAAACCGAAGAACGTGATAACAGATAAATAAATATACATAAGCCTTTATATAATCAAATAAATAAATGAATTAATAAATATACACAGGTCAGGATAAAAATAAATAAGTAAATATGTATATATATACAAATACATAATATATATATATATATATATATATATATATATATATATGTATATATATATATATATATATATATATATATATATATATATATATATATATATATATATATAAATATATGCATATATATACGGTATTTTATATCTTCTACATTTGACTTTAATCCCACTGAGTTCTGGGGTCAGCCGCTCGAGTTTTCCATCTCCATAATCTTCGATCTTGAGTTTCTTCTTCTACAGTGCCAGGTGCCCTCATATCTTCTTTGACAGTATGGCCGAAATATACGGTATTATATATATGTATATGTATGTATATATATATATATATATATATATATATATATATATATATATATATAAATTATGTATCATATATATTATATTATATATATATAATATAAATATTATTTATAATATATATCTATTATATATATATATATATATATATATATATATATATATATATATATATATATATATATATATATATATATATATACACGAGAGGCAGCCAAAAAGTTTTCAGACAACTAAAATTTCCAAGTGTGCAATGTTTTACAAATTCAAACATGGTCAAACGTGAATGTTTTATTCAGAGAATAAATAGTTGGTGTTTTGTCATTCTTACTAGTGACAGCGTCCGAAGTTGTGCTTCAAAAACGTCCTTTTTAGAACCCATAAAAATGAATTTTGAGATAAGAGCCAACATAAAATTTCTGAATGAACTCCATTGGAAGCCGATTAAAATTGTTGAAGGTTTAAAACAAGTTTATGGAGACTCTCCGCCACGCAGAGCAGTAGTTTACGATTGGATTAAGCGTTTCGAGGAAGACAGAGAACCCGAAGAGGATCCACAAGAAGGGAGACACTCCAGCTCAAAGACTCAAGAAAATAGCCATCTTATGAGTAATCTGTTTGAACAAGAAAGACAAGAACAATTAAGAACAAGAATAAC
>NC_091581.1:24618930-24623930 GCF_042767895.1 Penaeus vannamei
AGGAAAAGAAACAAGGTAATAAAATAAGAGGACAAAGATAAAATAGATAAAGAAGAGGAAAAAGATAAAATAGATAAAGAAGAGGATAAAGATAAAATAGACAAAAAATAAGAGGACAAACTTTAAAAAATGGAAAGGAAAAGAAACAAGATAAATAACAAAACTAAGAAAGACAAAAATAAATTAGATAAAAAAATGAGAGGACAAAAATAAAATAGACAAAAACTAAGAGGACAAACTTTAAAAAATGGAAAGGAAAAGAAACAAGATAAATAACAAAACTAAGAAAGACAAAAATAAAATAGACAAAAAAACAAGAGGATAAATATAATAGACAAAAAAAAGAAAATATAAATGACAAAAAATGTAAAGAAAACGAAAAAGGGGGAGAAAAGGGAAAGAAAACAATGATGTTACTTTTTATCACGTCTTCCTTTCTCTCTTCTGCTGACATCGAAACATCAGATCAAAACTTCTCCCGGTCATGAGGTCGCTGACAGACCCGTGACAGTCACAAGAAGTCAATCGCCATGCGCCTTTCCCATACACGTCATGCGATGTTTATGCTGCGACACAAACATACTTTCCTAAATAAGCCGGATTTGTGCAATGACAAAGCCTTTCGGGTGTCATGCAATGGCATGCATGAACTGTGGGGTGAAAGCCGAATTAATTCATGATTGTAAAAGCTCACTTTAATTTGCAACTTTAGCTCCCGGTCGACTGGGTGAGCCTTCTCGCTCTTTCTATCGTTCTTTGTCTAACTTTATCTCTGTCTGTCTGTCTGTCTCTCTCTCTCTCTCTCTCTCTCTCTCTCAGTCTTATCTCTACCACTGCTTGCGTCTTTCTCTTTATCTGTGTCTGTATTTGTATCTCTTCCTCTCTCTCTCTCTCTCTTTCTCTTTACCTCCCTCTCTCTCTCTCTTTCCCTCCCTCCCTCTCTCTCTCTCTCTCTCTCTCTCTCTCTCTCTCTCTCTCTCTCTCTCTCTCTCTCTCTCTCTCTCTCTCTCTCTCTCTCTGCTCTCTCTCTCTCTCTCTGCCTCTCTCTCTCTCTCTCTCTCTCTCCCTCTCTCTCTCTCTCTCTCTCTTGCCTCTCTCTCTCTCTGGCCTCTCTCTCTCTCTCTCTCTCTTGCCTCTCTCTCTCTCTCTCTCTCTCTCTCTCTCCCCCTCTCTCTCTCTCTCTCTCTCTCTTGCCTCTCTCTCTCTCTCTCTCTCTTGCCTCTCTCTCTTCCCTCCCTCCTTCTCTCTCTAACACACACACACACACACAAACAAACACCCCCCCCACCCCACCCCCCACTCGCACACCTGCTTCGCGTATGCAAATGTGATGCGAGGCCAGCAGGTGCGCGGCAGAAGTATCCGAATCAGTGAGGGCGATGTACAGTATGTTAATGCTTCACAGTTTGAGGGGATGGAAGCGAGGGAGGGACACGGGAGGCAAGGGAGAGAGAAGAAGAGGGAGAGGATGGAAGCGAGGGAGGGACGAGGGAGGTAAGGGAGAGAGAAGAAGAGGGAGAGGATTGAAGCGAGGGAGGGACGAGGGAAGTAAGGGAGAGAGAAGAAGAGGGAGAATATGGAAGCGAGGGAGGGACACGGGAGGTAAGGGAGAGAGAAGAAGAGGGAGAGGATGGAAGCGAGGGAGGAATAAGGGAAGCAAGGGAGAGAGACGAAGAGGGAGAGGATGGAAGCGAGGGAGGGACACGGGAGGTAAGGGAGAGAGAAGAAGAGGGAGAGGATGGAAGCGAGGGAGGGACGAGGGAGGAAAGGGAGAGAGAAGAAGAGGGAGAGGATGGACAGCGAGGGAGGCAGAGATAAGAAAAGGAGAGAGGTAAGGGAGAGAGAAAGAAGAGGGAAGAGAAGAAGGAGGAAGGACGAGGGAGTGATAAGAAAAGTGAGAGAGAAGAAGAGGGAGAGATAAGAAATAGAGAGAAGACGAAGAGAGAAAAAAGGGAGAGAGAAATAATTGAGACAGAGAGAAGAAGGAGAGATAAGAAGAAAAGGGAGACAGAGAAGTGGAAGAGACAAGAAGCGAGGGACAAGTGTGAATGAATGAATGTAAAATAGATTATAAATGGTAATATCCTTTTTTTTACGTTGGTTTAAACTGGACATTGCTCTTTTTTTTCTTTCTTTTTTTTTTTTTTTTTTTTTGCTTAATTTGTTCTGGAATTATTATGAAATGCTGGGAAACGGAGGGAGAGACATTGACCTCCTGTCTCCCCAAAATAGGCTGCATGCGTAAGGTTGGCACACCGAGCACATGCGCGGAAACACACACAAGCAAGCAAACGAATTCTCTCTCTCTCTCTCTCTCTCTCTCTCTCTGTCTGTCTCTGTCTCTCTCTCTCGCTCTCTCTTTCTCTCTCTCTCTCTCTCTCTCTCTCTCTCTCTCTCTCTCTCTCTCTCTCTCTCTCTCTACTCTCTCTCTTCTCTCTCTCTCTCTCTCTCTCTCTCTCTCTCTCTCTCTCTCTCTCTCTCTTTCTCTCTCTCTCTCGCTCTCTCTCTCTCTCTCTCTTTCTCTCTCTCTCTCTTTCTCGCTCTTTTCTATTTCTCGCTCTTTTACTCTTTCTCGCTCTTTTACTCTCTCTCTTTCTTTTTCTCTTTTTCTCTTTTTCTCTTCTCTTCTTCTCTTCTCTCTTCTCTCTCTCTCTCTCGCTTTTCTATTCTTTCTCTCTCTCTCTCTCTCTCTTTCTCTTTCTCTTCTCTTCTCTCTCTCTCTCACTTTCTCTCCTTTACTCTCTCCCTTCTCTCTCTCTCTCTTTTAATCTCTCTCTCTCTCTCTCTCTCTCTCTCTCTCTCTCTCTCTTTTACTCACACACAGACAAACTCACACTCACAATGACTTAGTGAGTGAGGGAATGAGTGAGTGTATGCGCGCGTGTGTTCACTGATAAAGTAGCTAGGCCATACGGATGGATGGAAAGGAGAAGGGAGGATAGGGATAAAGAGTCTTTAGTATGCCTGAGGAGGAGGAGGAGGAAGAGGAGGAAGAGGAGGAGGAGGAGGAGGAGGAGGAGGAGGAGGAGGAGGAGGAGGAGGAGGAGGAGGAGGAGGAGGAGGACGACGACGACGAGGAAGACAACGAGGAAGAGGAGAAGGTGGAGGAGGAGGAGGACGACGAGGAGAAAGAGGAGGACGAGATCGAGAAGAAGGAGGAGGAGGGGGAGGACTGCGAGAGAGAGGAGGAATAAGAAGACGTGGAGGGAGAGGAGAAGGAGGAGCAGGCCGAGGAGATGGAGGAGGAAGACGACGACGACGACGAAGAAGAAGAAGAAGAGGAGGAGAATACGGGGGGCGAGGAGGACGAAGGCAGACAGAAACGCCTACATCCTCCTCTGAAACGATCAAACAGGGATTTCCGGGTCTTACCACTCCGCCGTGGCACACAGAGAAGAGGGCGAATCAAGGGAGAAGGATAAGATGAGAATACGCAGGGTGCAGGGGATAGCAGTGGGGGTTGATACTGTTTGAAGGGATACGGGTTTGGTGGAGGGAGGGCAGCGAGAGAAAGAGAGGAAGGAGAACGAGAGAGGGAGGGAGGCAGCGAGAGAAAGAGAGAAAGGAGAACGAGAGATAGAGAGAGAGAGGAGGGAGAGAGAGAGAGGAGGGAGATAGAGAGAGGAAGGAGAACGAGAGATAGAGAGAAGAGGGAGAGGAGGGAGGGAGGGAGGGAGGGAGAAGAGAAGATAGGGAGAGAGAGAGAGAGGAGAGATGAGAGAGAATGAGAGGGAGGGAGGGAGAGAGAGAGAGAGCGATGGGAGAGAGAGAGAGAGAGAAACGGAGAGGGAGAGTTATTGGGAGTAGGAGAGTGAGAGGAAAAACAGAATGAGAATGCGAAGGAAAACAGAAACAGAGACAGAGGGAGACAGACTGAGAGAGAGAGGAGTAAAAGTCACAACAAAAGATCGAAAAAAGGGATATGCAAATACGTTTAGTACAGAGATGAAGCCTCAGCATCACCCACGTTCTTCTCAAAGCCTTCCCTATATGATGGGTGTCCGCGGAGTCGTATATGGAACCTCACATCATAAAGAAAATATCTCCAGGGAATTATTTGGGTAATAAAATACAGAATAGACGAAGAGGGATAGCAAAGGACTGAGGGATGGATAGCAAGGAATTAAAGAAGAAAAGACATGGAGAGATGATAAAGAACTAAGGGAGAATAGACAAGGAATTATAGTAATGAATTAAAGATGAATAGGCAAGGAGGGATAAAAAGGAACGGATGGAGGGATAGCAAGGGACCAAGGACGAACAGAGAGAGCAAGAAACTAAGGAAAAACAAACACAGGGGGAGATCAAGAAACTAAGGAAGAACAGACATAGAGGAATACTAAAAAAACTAATGAAGAACAGGTACGGTGGGAGAGCAAGAAACTAAGGAAGAACAGACATAGAGGAATAATAAGAAACTAAGGAAGAAGAGACACGGAGAAATAGCAAGGAACTAGGGAAGAGAACCAGAGGAACAGCAGGAAACTAAGGAAGAACAGACACAGAGGAACAAAAAACAAACAAAGGAAGAAGAGACACGGAGGAATAGCAAGGGACTAAGGAAGAAGAAGAGCCACGGAGGGAAAAGCAAGCAAGGAAGAAAACCCAAGGGCGGACCTCTGCGGTGGCGACTTCGGGAGGAATAATAGGCTCCCCTGTCGCCATGAATCCGTGCAGGTCAAACGTTAAGAACGGATAGGATCGGGTTCCTCCGGGCTGGACTCCTCGCGCACTTCCACCACACGGAGGATCCAAGACGTTTTTCGAGAAGATGGATAAAATAACGAAAAGGGAAATAGGAAAAAAACGGGTAGGAGGTGAGGATGGGAAGTAGAAGGAGGAGGAGGTAGAGGGTGGGAAGGAACAAGGCATAGGGGAGTGGGAGTAGGAGGCGAGGATGGGTAGTAGAAGGTGGAGGATGTAGAGAAAGGGAAGGAACAAGGCATAGGGGAGTGGGAGTAGGAAGCGAGGATGGGAAGTAGAAGGAGGAGGTAGAGAGA
>NC_091581.1:24641430-24643930 GCF_042767895.1 Penaeus vannamei
TTGCACGGAGCTCTTGAACAGCACCGGCAGCCCTTGGGTCCCGCAGCTGCGACGCCATCACGAGGTTAAAGATATTGTAGGGGTGTGCGGGGAGGTCGGGTCGCGAAGCCAGGCGCAACACGAGTCACTGCGAAGACCACTTCACAGCGAAACAGATCTTGAACAACGCCGAGAACTAAAGACAATGTACCGACGCGTGGGTGGGCTAAGTCACGACGCTAAACGGGGAACAAGTCGCTGTAAAGAACAAGTCGCTTTGAAGAACAAGTCGCTTTGAAGAACAAGTCGCTGTGAAGAACAAGTCGCTGCAAAGAACAAGTCTTTGTAAAGAACAAATCGCTGCAAAGAACAAGTCGCTGTAAAGAACAAGTCCGCTGCAAGAAGAGAACACGAAAACACACGATGAACACTCCACGCCTGAACGCAAGATGAATCGAAGTCGAAGAGGGAGGCCGAGGACGTTGCAGGGTGACCAGGGATATTGCAGTATGGCAGCGGGTACTGCAGAGAAACCAGAAAAACTGCCGGGCAAAAAGGCGCTTAGGACCAGGGTCTGCCGGGAGAATGTATATGCAAGGAGGACTGACTAAGCAGAGGGATACATGCCACAGGATTTAGAACATATTTGCTGAATTACACGGACAAAATGGACTTTGATATTAACTTTGATATTAGACATAGACGCGGCGATTTGAGGGATATTAAGGCGTACTTACGAGAGAGGAAAAAGCAAACGCGGGGAGACCCAGGACTAAAGTGGGAAGCTGTGCAGTATATAAAACAGTATTCCGGCGAAATCCGAGTACAAAAGGTAATGTGAAATATTGCACAAAATGTGTGTCGGGGAACGAATCTGGGGTAAACGAAGAGAGGAGTAAAGGGGAGAGCCTTGGTGAAGGAGGGAAGGAGGGAAGGAGGGAGGGAGGGAGGCTAGCAGGAAGAGGGAAACAGGGAAAGAAAGAAAGAGGGAGGGAGGGATGGAAGGAAGGGACAGGAAGGAAGACAGGGATGGATGGATGGTGGAAGGGAAGGTAAAGAAGAAAGGAAGGGTGGATGTAGGGAGGGAAGCAAGTGGCAGGATGGTAGGAAGAAAGGAAGGAAGGAGGGATGATGAGAGGGAGGGAAGGAGGGAAGGGGTAGGAAGAAGGAAGTGAAGGAAAGATGGATGGATGGATGAATGAATGAATGAATGAGAGTGAATGAATGAATGGACGGAGGGAGAAAGGAAGGAAAGAAGAAAGGAAGGAGGGAAGGGAGGGGGAGACAGAAAAAGAGAGCCAAGAAAGCCAAATCATATAAACACCCACCCTTTCGAGACAAAAAGGCGTGCATGGATGGGCGTGGGAAAGGACGACGAGGCGTGGGAAACATCAGGCGAGCGTGGGAAAACACGAGCGCGAGGATGCTGACCCCCCGATGGCTCTGCGCGAAAAGGAAATGGAAAGAGAGCGATGGTGGGAGGCGAGAGGGAGATAAAACACGGATTGATGAGGACGGACAGATGGTTGGAGATATTTCTAGATTTTTTCCTCGTCTGCTTCTCGCTTTCCGTGTCTTTATTTTCTGTCCTCCATTTTCCTTCCGCTTTCCTGATGAAAGGCAAACACGCAAAAACAAGACGAGGAGATACGTAAGAGAATGAGTAACATGGCAAACCAAAGGATAGGATTTTTCAGTCGTTAGTTAGTCGCCTCGTCACATAAAGAAACCAACAAATAAACAAAAATAATGTTATAAATGATGGATAAACTATATGAACATCCAGAGAATAAATAAACATATGAATATATAGTAAATAATTAGACAAAAAAATCTAGCTTTATAACAAACATAAAAATGATACATCTATATATGGATATATGTCAATATATGGTTCTTGATTATGAGTAATAAATAAATTAATTGCTTGTCTTCAAGATGGACACTTCTCGCCCCCCTTGGAATGCTATCTCACACCCCTGCAATAGGGGGTCAGATGGATAACACACGACCATGCCAAATTGGGTCACCATAGGAAAAAAAGGTCGAAAGAACAGTGCCACAGGATGCCACTGCCTCGGGGTTGTCTTGCTTAACACCTGCTCGGGAAATGCGCCATCTGTCTCGCGCGAAAACCTGGCACGAAAGGGATACATAAATAAAATGAAATGCCAAACACGGGAGAACTGCGCATACTTGGGTATAGCAATACCTGGTAAATGTTTTTTCCCATTTTCTGACTCCTAGTACAATAACTCTCCGCATGGCTGAACAACAACAAAAATTGGCACCAGGCCATGTGCGTTCACTAGAACTAACATAATAAGCCTTCTAACATATAATGAAGCACATTACAGACTGCGAGGCACGAAGACACATGAGAAAACTGGCACGTCGAGCCTCATGACACACTTTCACATGAGGCGCACTTTGGGAGAACACCTTGTAGAAGAAGTAGTTGTCGTATTAAAAAACAAAAAAAATGAGAAAAATTACGTTGTCTAGAATGCTTCTGGTCAAC
>NC_091581.1:24653930-24656430 GCF_042767895.1 Penaeus vannamei
CTCTCTCTCTCTCTCTCTCTCTCTCTCTCTCTCTCTCTCTCTCTCTCTCTCTCGTCTTTATCTTTTCTGCTACTCTTTTTCTTGTTATTTTCTTCCTCCTCTTCTTCTTTCTTTGCCCTTCTGCTACTTCCTTTTTCTCTTGTTTTTTTCCTCCTTTTCTCTCTTTCTGTCTCTCTCTCTCTTCTCTGTCTCTGTCTCTCTCTCTCTCTCTCTCTCTCTCTCTCTCTCTCCTCTCCTCCCTCCTCCTCCTCTCTCTCTCTCTCTCTCTCTCTCTTAATCCCCATCCTACCCACACGGAAAAAAAAACATTATCCGCTCTACAATTAAACACCCACACGCACTGACGGATACCCAATGCAAGAGGGATGTTGCTGATGATTGCAACTGGGGTGAGTAACTGATCTTGCAAACTGGGGGATCGAAATAAGAGATAAAGGGGGAGTAAGGATGGGGGGGGGGAGGGAGAAGAGGAAAGGGGGAAGGAGGAAGGTTGAGGTGGGAGGAGGGATGGAAGGTTGGAGAAGGAGGTGAGAGAAGGGGTGGATAGGAGGTTGGAAGGATAGGTTGGAGTTGGTGGGACGGGATGGGAAGGAGGGAAGGGGTGTAGGAGGGAATGGTGGAGGAGGGAGAGGATGAAGGAGTGAAAAGGGGAAGTAAAGGGAGGGGTGAAAGAAGGGAGGAAATATCAGATAAATAAGAGAGGACGGAGAGACGGATAAAGGGATGAATGGAGAAGGGGAAAGAAAAAGAAACAAAAACAAAACCGGGACAGCCACATACAGAGAGAGTGGAGTGGGGGTAGGGGGGGTCGTGGGAAACCGAATAAATCCAACACACAGAACATGATACACAAAACCAACTCTTTTCCCAATCACACCAAACCTCCAACCCTCAAGTGGCACCTCCCACGTGTCCACCAAGCCACCCTTTAAGGAGAGCCAGCCACTCTCTCTTCACGGTCACTCTCTCTCATTTTTAAGCACCGCAAACAGGCCACACGCCCCTCATTCTACTGCAAAAGCATGCATGTTTTGTGAGCCTCCCCGTGCGAACAGGTAGCAGCAGGTGTCATGAACAGATTTTGGCATGTGTCACGGCCAGGTGTGAGCCACTTGTCAGGCACCCATCGTGAGGCGGCGGCGGGTGTCGGGAGTGCCAATATCAGGGGGTGCCACACTCCTCACTCGGTTGTTCACGGTGACCTCAAGCTGGGGCCCGCTCTGTCCGAGGCACCTCCTTCCTCTTCTTCTCTTTCTTCGTCTTCTTTTTCTTACTTTCCTGAAGAGCACAGGAACTTGTTTTGTTTCTCTGCTTGTATTTGTTTGTGTTCCTCTACCGCACTTTGTTTTTCGTCTCTTGAACTTTTTATCTTTTTTTTGTCTATTCTTCCTCTCCCAATTATACTACTGCTATTACTAATCATCTTTTTTATCTCTTTCTAGTACCACCACTGAAAATAATACTTCTTTACTTTCTCCTTCTTCTCCTTCTCTTCCTCCTCCCCTTTCTCCTTCTTTTCCTCCTCACCCTCAATTTGTTTCTCATATTTTTGTCTACACGTATATTTTTCTCCAATTTTCTATTCAATATCATTATGATATCATTGCTACAATCACCACTACCATAATTCAAATAATAATCATCGTCAGTAGAAGCAGCTATATCACTCATCATCATTGTCATCACTTCGTCATTACCACCATCATTATCACCATCATTATCATTTTCAAGCATGATGGTTAGCCATTGTTTCCAAATGTAAACAAAGAAGAATAAGACGAAGAGGAAGAAGTTGTTATTGTCGTTGTTATTGTCATTGTTGTTGTTGTTGCAGAATCATCAAAATCATTATTACTATTGTTATCATACTCTAATTACCAATATCAAAATGATCAAAATAGCAAATAAATCGAGTATTGACAAACACCAAGGCAACCATTATGAAAACAGACATTCAACTGACAGCAAAACAATAACACTAGCATTGTCACCATTATATAACCAGAGCTTACAACACCAGCAATGCAGGGGGCGGCAAGTTCAGTCTAAATAACTGATTTTAATTAGAACCCACAGCCGTAATATGAATTCAAACAAAGGCAATGCAGTAAAGAATAAACTAACATTTAAAAAAACAACAGCATCAAATCTACGACAATCTTGAACAATAACAACATCTTTAACCCCGCTTAAACAACAACAAAAAACCTAAATACACACACAAAAAATAATAATAATAAATAAAAAAAATAACCAAACAAAAAGCTTAATTCCTCCATTCCCCAGCTGATGTAAATCCCCATCAACATTTCTCCTAACTAGCTTTGACCTCCAAAGCCCAAACAGTACATTGTGGCTGACATACACACGCCATCGCATTAATAACAGGGACAGTAACCCAAAGCCATATTATCACGTGTACGTAAGGAAGAGGGGGATACGAAAGCTCTCCCGGCAACGGTAATTAAGTTAAGTGTAATCAAGCTTTCATTACATCCAG
>NC_091581.1:24668930-24671430 GCF_042767895.1 Penaeus vannamei
GATATCTGAGGTTCTCCACTTTCTTTCCCTCCTATCCGTAGACTACCAAATCTCAGTCCTCCTCTCCTTACAGCTGGATGTCTCACCTATCTGTTTTCTAACCTATTCTCCCTTTATTACTGCACCTTATCTTATCTCTATAATGGCTTAGCTCATCTTATCTACACTGAGACATCCTACAGTCCTTGAGCTAACTGGTTCTACCTCTACATTCTAACTTTACTATCCTATCCTATTATCCTATTTCTGTTTTCATTCTCTAATCACATTACCGTTAATTAAACTACCTATCTTATATCCACTTCCTAACCCTACTTATTCTTATCTTTTACTCTCTATCTCTGCTCTCCATAACTGTCTGATACTACTATCCTTAACCCACCTAAGCTTATCTCCACTTTCTAACATTATCCTTAACTGCCTATCCTTATCCACTCTCACTTTTTCCTCCTCAACTCCCTAATATAACCTTTGTCACCCTACTATCCTTCATCCACCTACCCTCACCTGGGCCCTCTAATTCTCGCCTCACTATCCCTGAACCTATCCATTCCTATCCACCTCGTTCCCCACGTGGACGCGCCTATCCCCGAGTCAACGGCCAGATCCCTGAACCCATCCATTCCTATCCACCTCGTTCCCCACGCCTGTCCCCGAGTCAATGGCCAGATCCCTGAACCTATCCATTCTTATCCACCTTAGCTCCCCACGTGGACGCGCCTATCCCCGAGTCAACGGCCAGATCCCTGAACCTATCCATTCCTATCCACCTTAGCTCCCCACGTGGACGCGCCTATCCCCGAGTCAATGGCCAGATCCCTGAACCCATCCATTCCTATCCACCTCGTTCCCCACGCCTATCCCCGAGTCAATGGCCAGATACCTGAACCCATCCATTCCTATCCACCTCGTTCCCCACGTGGACGCGCCTATCCCCGAGTCAATGGCCAGATCCCTGAACCTATCCATTCCTATCCACCTCGCTCCCCACGTGGACGCGCCTATCCCCGAGTCAATGGCCAGATCCCTGAACCTATCCATTCCTATCCACCTAGCTCCCCACGCCTGTCCCCGAGTCAATGGCCAGATCCCTGAACCTATCCATTCCTATCCACCTCGCTCCCCACGTGGACGCGCCTATCCCCGAGTCAATGGCCAGATCCCTGAACCTATCCATTCCTATCCACCTAGCTCCCCACGCCTATCCCCGAGTCAATGGCCAGATCCCTGAACCTATCCATTCCTATCCACCTCGCTCCCCACGTGGACGCGCCTATCCCCGAGTCAATGGCCAGATCCCTGAACCCATCCATTCCTATCCACCTAGCTCCCCACGCCTATCCCCGAGTCAATGGCCAGATCCCTGAACCTATCCATTCCTATCCACCTCGCTCCCCACGTGGACGCGCCTATCCCCGAGTCAATGGCCAGATCCCTGAACCTATCCATTCCTATCCACCTCGCTCCCCACGTGGACGCGCCTATCCCCGAGTCAATGGCCAGATCCCTGAACCCATCCATTCCTATCCACCTAGCTCCCCACGCCTATCCCCGAGTCAATGGCCAGATCCCTGAACCTATCCATTCCTATCCACCTCGCTCCCCACGTGGACGCGCCTATCCCCGAGTCAATGGCCAGATCCCTGAACCCATCCATTCCTATCCACCTAGCTCCCCACGCCTATCCCCGAGTCAATGGCCAGATCCCTGAACCTATCCATTCCTATCCACCTCGCTCCCCACGTGGACGCGCCTATCCCCGAGTCAATGGCCAGATCCCTGAACCTATCCATTCCTATCCACCTCGCTCCCCACGTGGACGCGCCTATCCCCGAGTCAATGGCCAGATCCCTGAACCCATCCATTCCTATCCACCTAGCTCCCCACGCCTATCCCCGAGTCAATGGCCAGATCCCTGAACCTATCCATTCCTATCCACCTCGCTCCCCACGTGGACGCGCCTATCCCCGAGTCAATGGCCAGATCCCTGAACCCATCCATTCCTATCCACCTAGCTCCCCACGCCTATCCCCGAGTCAATGGCCAGATCCCTGAACCTATCCATTCCTATCCACCTCGCTCCCCACGTGGACGCGCCTATCCCCGAGTCAATGGCCAGATCCCTGAACCTATCCATTCCTATCCACCTAGCTCCTCACGCCTATCCCCGAGTCAATGGCCAGATCCCTGAACCTATCCATTCCTATCCACCTCGCTCCCCACGTGGACGCGCCTATCCCCGAGTCAATGGCCAGATCCCTGAACCTATCCATTCCTATCCACCTCGCTCCCCGCGCCTATCCTCGAGTCAACGTCCAGAACCTCCCATCCCCCTCCCTATCAATGGACGAGATCGCGTGGCCAACGCAGCGCACACGAGGGCAATGTTCTCAGGCTATTAAGCTCCTCGAAGATGCCGGGATAAAAACGCAATGGCTCAATGGCTTTCGATCCTGCGAATGGCAAAATCACGTGGCTCACTTACGGACGGGATTGGACG
>NC_091581.1:24676430-24678930 GCF_042767895.1 Penaeus vannamei
ATAAAACATACATACAACTTTTAATATAAACAAACACAAGAAAGGAGAGAGAGAGAGAGAGAGAGAGAGAGAGAGAGAGAGAGAGAGAGAGAGAGAGAGAGAGAGAGAGAGAGAGAGAGAGAGAGAGGGAGAGGGAGGGAGGGAGAGAGTTAAACAGACAGATAGAGACAAACAGAGAGAATACAATTCATTTTCAGAGAGAGAGAGTGTGAGAGAGAGGGAGGGAGAGGGAGGAGAGATAGACAGATAGATAGATAGAGAGAGGGAGGGGGAGATAGATAGATAGAGAGAGAGAGGGAGGGGGAGATAGATAGATAGATAGAGAGAGAGAAAGAAAGAAAGAAGGAGAGAGAGAGAGAGAGAGAGAGAGAGAGAGAGAGAGAGAGAGAGAGAGAGAGAGAGAGAGAGAGAGAGAAAGAGAGAGAGGGGGGGGGAGAGGGAGAGGGAGAGGGAGAAGGAGAGGGAGAGGAAGAGGGAGGGGAGAGGGAAAGGTAAGAGAGAAGGAAGACACAGAAAGTTAGATAGATAGATAGATCGATAGAGAAAGGAGAAGAGAGGTAAAGAGGGAGGGTGAGATGGAAAGGAATGAAGGGTGGATGAAGGGCGGGACAGAAAATGAGACAGGAAGATAAAGACAGAAAGATAGATAGATAGATAGAGAGAGAGAGAGAGAGAGAGAGAGAGAGAAATCGAGGGAGAGAGACAGTCAAAGAGTGAAAACGAGAACGTGAATGAGAGTGAATGAGAGAGAGAGAGAGAGAGAGAGAGAGAGAGAGAGAGAGAGAGAGAGAGAGAGAGAGAGAGAGAGAGAGAGAGAGAGAGAGAGAGAGGAAAGATAGAGCCAAACAGACAGATAGAGACAGACAGACAGAGAGAATACACTTTCTTTTTCAAATATTACCCACAGTAATATTCCTTGCAAAAAACATGAATCATAGTTACGATTCGATTATTACATATTGATCCTCAGAGAGCCTTTGTCAGGCACACTCCACCCACAGACAGCTAATAAAAATACTTACATAGCGCAGGCAGTCCATGCACTAATTCATTGAAGTTCACGTAAAAAGAAGAAAAAGAAAGAAAGAAAGAAAGAAAAAAACAGTCTTGGCATTTCTTTGATGAAGAGCAATTGTGAATGAGTGAGTAAGGGTGTTTATGTACAACTTCTGTGAGAGTATATCGTTTTTATCGGAACACAACATTATGAATGCAGTGTTTGCAATATTGTTGCAGGTCGATACGTGGTATATTATTACGCCTGTTGAGATTCTGTTTGTCTGTCTGCCACTATTGTACTCCATTCCTGTCCTCCCACTTTGTTTGTTTGTTTGTTTGTCGGTCTGTCTCATTCACTCACTCACTCCCTACCTCTCCACTTAAGCAATTTTTTTCTCTCTCTCACTCTTCCATTCTATTCCTCTCTCTCTTTTACTCACTCTCTCATCTACTTTCTCCTACCCACTCTCTCTCTTCTTCCCCTTTCCCAATCTCTCATTTTGTTTAAATACCACAGTGACGAGAAGAAAAAAAACAACAAAACACAGTGAAAAGGTTTTGCGTCCTCGGTTTCTGACACAAATACGTTTACGAAACTTCAGCCAACCTACAGGGCGATGTTTTATTCATATTTCGAGTAGCGGTTTGTAATTCCCCCAAGAATCGACCTGTGGCGCTACTCTCCTACGTTAAATGTGTTTGGAAACGGACTGTTATTTTCGCTCTATTGATTATTGCCTCTTATATCCACTCTACGAGAAATAATTGGAAAGAAGACCCCCAAGGAACGGACTGCAATGGGAGTTTGCATTACCGTCGCAACCTGCAAAAGGTGCAAGGTGCGAACAGATATATTTTTTCCCCCCTCTTCATACAGAAAAGGGTATCAATAAACAACGTGCAATGATGAAAGGAAAGACGCCAGACGGCCATCACAACAGATCATCGCGAGTGTGTGTCTAGATCTGACAACAAGATAAACACAATCAAGATAAGACACCGCTGCAGACAAACCTCAAAGGAAAACAGCAACAATCAGCGGGATTAAAAGTCCTGGAATAACAAAACGCTGATACGCGCGCTAACCGCCATCCGACATTACCGCATGACATAGGTATCCCATGACACGCTACGGCTACGCTATTTGTCACATGACGAACCCACTGGCGTCTCCCTCGGCGCGCTCGGTTTACAGGGATTCTTAACACCGAGGGAGGGCGGAGGGTGTGGGCGGGGGACGTGGGGAAGGGAGGGTGTGGGCGGGGGACGTGGGGAAGGGAGGGTGGAGGGTGAGGGTGTTGGACGTGGGGAAGGGAGGGTGGAGGGTGTGGGACGTGGGGAAGGGAGGGTGGAGGGTGGAGGGTGTGGGCGGGGGACGTGGGGAAGGGAGGGTGTGGGCGGGGGAAGGGAGGGTGGAGGGTGAAGGGCGGGGGACGTGGGGAAGGGAGGGTGGAGGGTGTGGGACATGGGGAAGGGAGGGTGGAGGGTGAGGGCGGGGGAC
>NC_091581.1:24683930-24686430 GCF_042767895.1 Penaeus vannamei
GTCTGTCTGTCTGTCTATCTATCTACATACATACATATAAGTACAAATATATACATACATATATATATATATATATATGTGTGTGTGTGTGTGTGTGTGTGTGTGTGTGTGTGTGTGTGTGTGTGTGTGTGTGTGTATGCAATATATAAATATATATATATATATACAACATATAAATATATATATGTATATATATACATATATACATATACATATACATAGATACACACACATATATATATGTACATAAATACATATATAAATATACACCCACACACACACACATATATATACATAGATACATAATATATATATGTATAAATACACATAAGTATATATATATATATATATATGTACACATATATACATATATATATGTGCGCACGCACACACACACACACACACACACACACACACACACACACACACACACACACACACACACACACACACACACACACATATATATATATATATATATATATATATATATATACAAATGCATGTATATAATATATATATATATATATATATATATATATGTATGTATGTATATATACATAAATATATACATATATTATATATGTATATACATATGTATATACATATGTGTGTACACACACACACACATACGCGCGCGCAAGGACTGTCTTTAAAACTACAATGCAAATTTACTCAAATGTGAAGATAATACTGCATTGAATATGATTAAAAAAACAAACTTGGAAGACCCTTTTGTATGATTGTCAAACGTTAATTTAGTCGCTTCTTGTATTTTATACCTATTTTTAACAACCGTAAGATTGTCTATAATTTTGCCCTTACGCATAAGGACTGTCTTAAATTTGTTTTTATACATATTGTGAAAAGCTTTGAGGCCATTTTTGATGGATTATGAAATATCAATTGAGCCGTCTCCTACGATGTTATTACTGTATTTTACCAATAGCGTCGTCCGCCTTTTCAGCTGATGCAATGGCAATAAACACAGGTATGCTTGATCATAATTAAATATACTAAATGTGTAAAGTTACCGTTGTGATAACAGTAAGATTTATTGCCATATATACCACAACTTGTTATTACAGCAGCTTTTGAAATAAGGTCTACAAGGATCTACATATTATATAACTAGTATTAATGTAGCAAACCGCAAATCAGAGACAAAGTCACAAAGAAAAGTCTTTGACCTTTCGTAAATACCGCCCCAGGTTTGCGAGGAGAGCCCATGGCGTAACCGAACGTCTGAGAGTAGAAGCGACCCTCAGAGGAAAAGGAATTCGACTCCGCACAGACGAATCGGTTGGAGGAAGACGTCGGTGGACTGAGGGAGACAAGAACCTTCGGCGGGGAGCTATCTCTGAAGGAGAGCGAGGACGTCGTCATACAACTTCATCATGGTCGCCGGCGTGACATCCCGGAATGAGTGTTTTACATAACTTATGATGCGGTGTCAGCCATAACCGATTATTTATATAATGTGTGTTTGCCATAACCTATTTTTTATATAATGTATAACTCGATTTCACCAAAGAAGCAGGGTTATGCGAAGCTGAATGGCTAAAACACGAATGTCCAAATTTTACAAAAGAATCGGCGTTAAGTATAACAGACAGCTTGAAAATGACGGACACCTCACTATTTTCCTCTGCTGAATATCATCAAAGATACACCTCACTTTAGCCTATAATTCATCACATTTATCTGAATCTGAGTGACTGAAAAGCAAAGGATAACATACGATTTCGACAAAGAAACAGCGGGATTCGGACAGCGTACCTTGTTGAGGCGCTCACCACTCGTCGTCTGATTTGTGATTGTTTACTAAAGCGTTTGGCTGCGCTTGTGTTCGGGCACCTGTAATGGCTGCGTCTTCGGTTTGACTTTTGTATGATTTGAATTTATGATAGTTATATGGAGCTTTTTGTTCTGTTTATGGTATTGCTATGAGTGAAACAGAAACGAAATAATTGTTTTTTTACACACAAACACACACACACACACACACACACACACACACACACACACACACACACACACACACACACACACACACACACACACACACATACATATTTATAGATAAATGGATAGATACAGTTATATACATATTTGTGTGTGTGTGTCTATAAAAATGTAATGCCAACTTCACCAACTAATTTCAAACCAATAATCATTACTATAACTATAATAACAACAAACATGAGACGGGATCACCACGGCCACGCCCATTCTACCAGTGTCTTTCCCTTATCTATTTGTCCGTAAGGTTAATCGACCTCGTTCTTTTAACCTTCGTGATTTTCCTCTCTTACACTTTAAGAAATAATTCTATTCTCAATCTATTCCTTGATATTCCCGGAACTGATTCCTTGCTGTATCATATAAAAAAGAAAAAAAGAAAGAAAGAAGAAGGAGAAGGAGAAGAAAAATACTAACAACAAGGTCATGGCTTGTATATATTTTCCTTTTCTCTGTGTCCGGGGTAAGAACAAGAGGC
>NC_091581.1:24706430-24708930 GCF_042767895.1 Penaeus vannamei
AAGAAAACGGAAGAGAAAAGAAAACGGAAGTGAAAAGAAAAACGGAAGAGAAAAAGAAAAACGGGAGAGAAAAAGAAACGGGATAGAAAAGAAAACGGAAGAGAAGAGAAAACGGGAGAGAAAAGAAAACGGAAGAGAAAAGAAAAAACGGAAGAGAAAAGAAAATGGAAGAGAAAAAAGAAAACGGAAGAGAAAAGAAAACGGAAAAGAAAAGAAAAACAGGAGATAAAAGAAAACGAAAGAGAAAAAAGAAAGAAAACGGGAGAGAAAAAGAAAACGGAAGAAAAAAGAAAACGGAAGAGAAGAGAAAACGGGGAGAGAAAAGAAAACGGAAGAGAAAAGAAAAACGGGAGAGAAAAGAAAAACGGGATAGAAAAGAAAACGGAAGAGAAAAAGAAAACGGAGAGAAAAGAAAACGAAGAGAAAAGAAAACGGGAGAGAAAAGAAAACGGGATAGAAAAGAAAACGGAAGAGAAGAGAAAACGGGAGAGAAAAGAAAACGGAAGAGAAAAGAAAACGGAAGAGAAAAGAAAACGGGAGAGAAAAGAAAACGGAAGAGAAAAGAAAACGGGAGAGAAAAGAAAACGGGATAGAAAAGAAAACGGAAGAGAAGAGAAAACGGGAGAGAAAAGAAAACGCAAGAGAAAAGAAAACGGAAGAGAAAAGAAAACGGAGAGAAAAGAAAACGAAGAGAAAAGAAAACGGGAGAGAAAAGAAAACGGGATATGAAAGAAAACGGAAGAGAAGAGAAAACGGGAGAGAAAAGAAAACGGAAGAGAAAAGAAAACGGAAGAGAAAAGAAAACGGGATAGAAAAGAAAACGGAAGAGAAAAGAAAACGGAAGAAAAAAGAAAACGGAAAAGAAAGGAAAACGGAAGAGAAAAGAAAACGGAAGAGAAAAGAAGACGGGAGAAAAAAGAAAACGGAAAAGAAAGGAAAACGGAAGAGAAAAGAAAACGGAAGAGAAAAGAAAACGGAAGAGAAAAGAAGACGGGAGAAAAAAGAAAACGGGAGAGAAAAGAAACCGGGAGATAAAAGAAAACGGCGAGAGAAAAGATAACGGAAGAGAAAAGAAGACGGGAGAAAAATGAAAATGGGAGAAAAGAAACCGGGAGAGAAAAGAAAACGGGAGAGAAAATGAAACCGGAGAACGAGAGAAAGAAAAGAAAACGAAAGAAAGAAAAGAAAATGAGAGAAAGGAAAGAATACGGAAGAGAAAGGAAACGGAAGAGAAAGGAAAACGGGAGAGAAAAGAAAACGAGAGAAAAGAAAACGAAAGAGAAAAGAACACGAGAGAAAAGAAAACGAGAGAGAAAAGAAAACGGAAATGAAAAGAAAACGAGAAAAAAGAAAACGAAAGAGAAAAGAAAACGAGAGAAAAGAAAATGGAAGAGAAAAGAAAACGAGAGAAAAGAAAACGGAAGAGAAAAGAAAACGGAAAAGAACAGAAAACGAGAGAGAAAAGATGCATACATCCACGTGTCTATTTAAGCCTCATAACAAGAAAAGCCCCATCCAAAAAGCCCCTTTCACAACCTCACTCAAAAGTCCCCCAAAACGCCAACTCTGTCTTCTGCCTCTCCACCGTTTACAAACTGCAGATTCTGTCCGTTTGTTTTCCGTTCCTCCGCAGCGTTTCCGATTTCCGTTCTCCGAGGCCGACGGACAAATTCAAACATTAACGGTCGCCACAAACCCATTGTTATTCCGTAGGTGCCCCGCGGCGAGCTCGGGGGAATCTCTAGTTTCATTTCTCCATAAGAATATAAAGGGTTTTCGGTTTTTGAATAGTTATAGGGGCAGTCGCATCACTTGGGATTGGAAGATGGCTGCCAGCTGGGATAGAGATGTGCGTGGCGGGATAGGGGGGCTTCTCGGCTGGTCTGTCATTTGCAAGGCGGGGTGAGGGGGAGGGAGGTGGGGTGAGGGAGAAAGAGGCAGGGAGGAGGGAGAGAGGAGGGAGGGGAAAGGAGAGGGGGAGGTAGGGAGGGAGGGAACGGCGGGAGGGGAAGGAGGAGGGAGAGAGAGGTGGGGTGAAGGGGAGAAAGAGGCGAGGGAAGGGAGGAGGGAGGGGAAGGAGAGGGAGAGGTAGGGTGAGGGAGGGAGAAAGAGAGAAGGGCGGGGGGAGGGAGAGAGACGTAGGGTCAGGGAGAGAGGTAGGGGGGAAGGAGGGGGAGAGGCGGGAGGGAGGGAGGGAGAAAGAGGTAGGGTGAGGGAGGGAGGGAGAGAGAGACGGGGGGGAGGGAGAAGGAGGTAAGGTGAGGGAGAGAGGAGGCAGTGGGGAGAGAGAGAGAGAGAGAGAGAGAGAGAGAGAGAGAGAGAGAGAGAGAGAGAGAGAGAGAGAGAGAGAGAGAGAGAGAGAGAGAGAGAGAGAGAAAGAGAAGATTTAAATTGATAAATAAATAGATAAATAGATAAATAGATAGAGAGAGACGGATAGGTAGATAGATAGATAGAGAGAGAAAGAGTAAAAAGAGAGACACGAGCAACGTAAAAGAGA
>NC_091581.1:24723930-24726430 GCF_042767895.1 Penaeus vannamei
AAGCATAGTATATTACAAATATTTCTCAGACTCACAGAGATTCGTAATGGCAGTGCTTGTTTATGTCAATTTTTTTCACTGCTATTGTAAATTTGATTTAGGGAAGGACAATGATTTTACTGCCCATTTTTTTTTTTATCAAACGCATTACTTCTTACTCGCTCAAACACACACACACACACATATGAAATACACACACACACACATATCATATACATACATACATATATATATATATATATATATATATATATATATATATATATAAATACATATATATATATATATATACAGAGAGAGAGAGAGAGAGAGAGAGAGAGAGAGAGAGAGAGAGAGAGAGAGAGATAGATAGATAGATAGATAGATAGATAGATAGATAGATAGATACATACATACATACATACATACATACATACATACATACATACATACATACATACATAGATACATAGATAGATAGCTGGATAGATAAATAAATAAAAAGATTGCTAGATATATAGATAAATATGTTTCTGTGTGGTTGAGTATCTGTATTTATTCATCTGTATGTCTGTACGTACACACATGTACTGAGTATCAAAAACATGCAAGATCCTTTAAATGAGTACGGATAACATGACAACAGTGCACAAACAAAGGGGTTAACTATAAACGTTTTTAAGAGAAATGTTGAGAAAAACACAGTCTATGAACGTTTTTCAGAGTAATGACGTCCAGAAAAAAAAACACAGTCTATGAACGTTTTTAAGAGTAATGACAATTAGAAAAAACACAGTCCATGAACGTTTTTAAGAGTAATGAATCCCAGAAAAAACACAATGAACGTTTTAAGAGTAATAACGTTCAGAAAAAACACAGTCCATGAACGTTTTTAAGAGTAATGACAATTAGAAAAAACACAGTCCATGAACGTTTTTAAGAGTAATGACGTCCAGAAAAAACACAATGAACGTTTTAAGAGTAATAACGTTCAGAAAAAAAAACCCACAGTACACAAAGAGGTTCATCCATTGAAGAATAACACAAGGGGACAAATAGCGTGGAAATATCGGGGTCTTTAATTCTTAATCTCTGTCAATCTGGGTTATACATGGTCTTTGCGTGACCCAGGTTAGAGGGGAAAGGGGATAGAGGGAAGGGTCTGGGAAGGAGGGGCGATAGGGGGAGGGGAGGGAGGGGAGGAAGGGGAGGGAGGGGCGAAGGGGGAGGGGAGGGAGGGATGGGTGAGAGGGGCGAAGGGGGAGGGGAGGGTGGGGTGTGAGGAATGAAGGGGGAGGGGAAGGGGGAGGAGAGGGAGGGGTGGGAGGGGCGAAGGGAGAGGGGAGGGAAGGGAGAGGGGAAGAGAGAGGGAAAGGGAGGATGGAAGGGAGAGGGGAAGAGAGAAAGAGGGAAAGGGTGTAGGGGAAGGGAGAGGGGAAGGGAGAGGAGAAGGGAGAGGGGAAGGAAAAGGGGAAGGTAGAGGGAAAAGGAGAGGGGAAGGGAGAGGGAAAGGGATAGGAGGGGAGGGGAGAGGGGAAGGGAGAGGGGATGGGAAAGGGGAAGGGAGAGGAGAGGGGAGAGGGGAGGGAAGGGAGGAAGGGAGAGGGGAAGGGAGAGGGGAAGGGAAGAAGGGAGCAAGGGAGAGGGGAAGGGAAGAAGGGAGCAAGGGAGAGGGGAAGGGAAGAAGGGAGCAAGGGAGAGGGGAAGGGAAGAAGGGAGCAAGGGAGAGGGGAAGGGAAAGGGGAAGGAGAGGGAAAGGAGAGGGAAAGGGAGAGGGGAAGAGAGAGGGGAAGGGGGAGGGGAAGAGAGAGGGGAAGGGAGGGGTGAAGAGAGAGGGGAAGGGAGAGGGGAAGGGAGAGGGGAAGGGAGAGGGGAAGGGAGAGGGAGAGGGAGAGGGGAAAGGAGAGGGGAAGGGAGAGGGGAAGGGAGAGGGGAAGGAAGAGGGGAAGGAGGAGGGGAAGGAAGAGGGGAAGGGAGAGGGGAAGGGAAAGGGGAAGGGAGAGGGAAAGGAGAGGGAAAGGGAGAGGGGAAGAGAGAGGGGAAGGGAGAGGGGAAGAGAGAGGGGAAGGGAGAGGGGAAGGGAGAGGGGAAGGGGCGCATTGCCCTGGCACCGACATCGCTGATCGAACATTAATATCTTTCACATAGTCACGCCACCCATGCACAGCCTTCCCTCCTCCCCTCTCTCCTCCTTTATTCGGCCTCCCTCTCGCCCTCTTTCACCCTTTGTCTCTCTGCTTCCCTTTCACCCTTCTTCTCTCTGCCTCTTTTTTACCCTTCTTCTCTCTGCTTCCCTTTCACCCTTATTTTCTCTGCCTTACTATCACCCTTCTTCTCTGCTTCCCCTTCTTCTCTCTGTCTCACTTTCACCCTTTTTCTCTCTCCTTCCCTTTCACTCTCCCTTCTATCCTTATTCCTCCTCCCATCATCTCCCCAATTCCCTTACATCCTCCTTACATTCCTTCTTTTCTCTCTACCTCCCCCTTACCCTCTCCTCCTCTCTCCCTACCTCCCCACCACC